>NW_026913316.1:11460000-11630000 GCF_034315485.1 Pezoporus occidentalis | reverse complement strand
TCATAAAGATACAATAATGTAATTGAGCCACCTCTCAAATAATTTTTCACTGAGATTTCCAAGCCTCTTGCTGAGGAGGAAAGATCTTCCATTTTTTCTGTGTCCCTTTTGTTTCTTTGACAATCTGTCACAAAATCACAGCATGGTTGAGATTGGAAGGGACCTCTGGAGGTCATCTGGGCCAAGCCTACTGTTCAAGCAGGGACACCTAAAGTCAGTAGTCCAGGACAATATCCAGACAGCCTTTGAAGGTCTGCAAGAATGGAGACTATATAACTACTCCAGGCAACTCAGGCGAGTTGTAAATAAAGCTCTTCTGTAAGTTCAGACATAACCTCTTGTGTTTGAATTTGTGCCCAATATCACTTTTTCTGTCACTAGGGCAACTACCAAGTTCCATCATAGATACTAACAGTAGATCTGTTTGTGATATCTCATTTTACAATATATAATAGGAAAAAAAGTCAAAAAGTCCCCTCTACTTGTGCTCAGTGCTCCCTGGTATCTACAACCTGGAGTCACGCTAACTGGCCCTATCTGCAAATCTGATACTGTGGACACATCTTCATTTGATTATTTATTGTGTCCTAGGTCCTTGAAAGACTTTTTTTCCATTCTGACCTCTAAAAACTCCTGAAGAAAACAAGCATAATAAACTCTTCTCCTTCGCTTTTTTTTTGTGCTTCTTGGTAGATCACTAGGTCAGAATACTGTTGGTACTCCTGACTCGCTGGTATCTTGATTTTAGATTATTCATACTATGCTTAGGAAAACCTAAGCTTGGGCATAGGAATCATAGAATCAGAGAATCATTATGGTTGGAAGGGACCTCTGGAGATTACCTTGTCCAAACCCCCTGCCAAGGCAGGGCCACCTAGAGCAGGTTACACAGGTGCATGTTCAGGCAAGTTTTGAATGTCTCCAGAGAGGGAGAGTTTGTGGTCCCCCTGGGCAGCCTGTTCAGTACTCTGCCACCCTCAAAATAAAGAAGCTCTTCCTTATATTAAGGTGAAATTTTTTGTGTTTTAGCTTATAGCCATTGCTCCTCTGCCTGCCACTGGGAATCACTGAAGTATGATAATGGTTCCTTTAAAGATCACACACAAGTCAGTAATGGTCACTAAGTTTTCAGAAATGTCTTCTGTTGCAGTGGACTGGTGATATGCCAAGCATGAGTTTTTTGGAATTGCTTCTAGTCATCACAGCCTAAGTTACTGAGCTGGGAAGTTTAGATTAGATATAAGGAAAAAGTTCTTTACTTTGAGGGTGGTGAGGCACTAGAATGGGCTGCCCAAGGAAGCTGTGAATGCTCCATCCCTGGCAGTGTTCAAGGCCAGGTTGGACAAAGCTTTGGGTACATGGTTTAGTGTGAGGTGTCTCTGCCCATGGCAGAGGGGTTGGAACTAGATGATCTTAAGGTCCTTTCCAACCCTAAGTATTCTATGATTCTACAGTTCTATGACATGTGCTAAGACTCTGAATGGGCTTGGGTTTTCTGCCTACAGTGAGCACCAGAGCCTGGGCAATTCTTATGAGTAGCAGGTCTGATTCTGAGAGAGTAGTCAAGCTTATGCTAACTTCTCAACAAATACATATAAAGATGCAGTGCTGTAGCCTGGTGAAATAACTTGATTTTTGAAGTCTTGAAGGTGCTCCAAAATGGTACGATTGTCTTTCAGATTAGTTAACAGGGGATTTAATGCTCAGAACATCAAAATATGCTTTTTTCATAGGTGTATCAATAGATGACCAATACGAAACACAGTGAGGGAAGCTACTAGACAGCCAGAAATGCAAGGTTAGGCTGTACCAGAAATACACCATTTAGTTATATTAAAATTGTTCTAATAACTTTGGCTTTTGTGCATTTTATTTATTTGCTTGATATTGCAATAATAATATTGATATTTATTTCTATACTGGACAGGAGCATAAAAATGAATTTTAAAAAAAGCCCCAAAGGTTATCCACTAAATCCACAGGATTTAAAGTAAGGAAAATAATCCAAAGTAAGAGCATCAGCTAATGCTTTCACTTCAGGCTTAAATCATACTCTTTTATTTTGACATTACAGAATTTTGAGATTGGTGTTACATGCCACCCGTGCTACAATAAGGGCAATGGAGAAAGATAAGAATGGCAGTCTTAACTGCATATTTCCCTTATTTTGTGGATTAGAAATGGGCAGACCTCTAAATGCCTGATTTTGGTTGGGACTAGAGACCCAAATAGTGACAAGCATATGCGTATATACAGACACATAATTTCTCACATACTTACTCTAGCAATTAAGACCTGTAAAATAATAAAGTATGTCCTACTAGAATATGCAAATCAATTTTGACTATATTCAAATATTTTAACCTGAAATCCTTGAAAATGGTTGTCCAGCTTGGAGAATTGTGATGTCATTGCACTAACTGAGTTTTTAAATTTTGGTTTCAATGATGTTTTCACAGTTAGATGTTTTCTCATTTTTTTTGTGGTGTTGGTTTGTTTTTGGTATTTTTTTTTTCTTTGGGCTTTTTTGTTAATTTGGAACAAAGAACTTTTTCTCTAATTCATGGAGTCTCCTATAATCTGTTAGTCATTAGTACAACAAAATTCTCTGAATTGCCAATTTTATTGGGACCCAGTGACTGACTCCTACATTATTCTGTGTATAAACATGTTACTAAGCTCCATCGTGAAGATTATTGGTATGGCTGTGTTTTTTTCAGAAACACCAAATGGTGCCTGTGTATCTTAAATTGGAGGATCTAACTCTTTGTGGACTCTGGAACTGCTAAAATTCAAATCTGCAATAGCTCTGAACACGCATTATTATTAGTCTTTGTATATAAGCAATACAGCACAAATCTACATGAGCATTTAACCACTGAACTTCTGCTAATAATGATGAAAATAAGGCTTCTAAAAAGACTCTGTGGTGCTGCCCTTATGAAACCACAGTAAGAATCTACAGGCAAAGAGCAGTTGCCCTGGAGACATACTTAAATCCTTATATCATAAATCAATCCAATTGCAAATAATCTGTCTTCACATGTCAGTTATTAATTCATAGCTGGTTTTGTGGGTTTTTTTGTGGTTTTTGTTTTGCTTTGTTTTGTTTGTTTTTGTTTTTTTTTAAGATTCAGAGAAGAGAGCCAGTCTGGAGAAATGTCTTTTATAACTGAAGTTAAAATACATTTTATTTATTCCCAAGTGGCTGCTTTAATAGGTAGTAGTCCAGAAAGTCTGAAGATGCTTTCAGACAGAGTATTCATAAAGAGCTGCTATGAATTTCATTTATATTTCACACAAGCCTTGGGAGACATTAATTATTTTAGTGGTGAGTGAATAATTAACACAGGTGTTTTGGTGTGCCACTGAATCAGACTACCTCTTCTAATCAGTCTGTGCTAGGTGATGCTGTTATAGCAAACTGGTTGCCAATATAGTAAATGCTGTAATGCCACAATCAGAACCTGGTGACAGGGTCATGAAGCCAAGAAGCTGATGGGGAAGGGGAATGGTAAGAGAAGAGGGAAGACTTACACACTTCTCAGAAGGCTTCATAGTGGTGTGATCTTTCCTGTTTCACACAGACATTATAGATCCTCAGAACTGGACAGGAGTTTTCCACCTCTGACATGCCTTTCATCTCAAAGAACAGTCCTTGAAAGTCTTGAGAATGTTAATTCATAAGCTTCTTGTTGTTTTGATGTTTTTCATCAAGGTCGAACACTTCTGTTCAACTAGGAGCCTAAGAGGACTCAGTAAGCACATAGTAGACAATCCCTGAGCAAAGGGTAAAACACTCTGCATCATAAACACCAACCCCAGCATGATTTCACTCTTGCTGCCTGCATTGGTATCAGGTATTCTTCCACAGAAGATCCTGGTTGACTTTTCTCCGTTCTTGGTAAGGCTGGGAAGAGATAAAACGAAACTGTTGTATCAGATGGATTTAGAGAAGACATAAAACTTCTTTTTATATTTTGAGAGAATAAAAGTATCAGAACAAAAAGTTCTGAGAAAGAACAGTCCTTGAAGTCAGAATCTTGGAAAGCAGCCTGGCATAACACAAGAACACAAGATATATGCACTGCCTAAGACAAGAATGACTGCATTGAGAACTTGGCCACTACTCCTTCTACCATAAGGCTTGGATGGTAAAGCCCGGACAGCTGCAGTTGTGCAGATCAGCATGAAAATGACAGAATCATAGCAACTGCATGGCATGGTTTGATGTACTGATGATTTGGCTATCCAGTACTGTTATATTTTATTTTTTTTGACATTTTTTTAAGACATTGCACTGCACTAATTCTTTTTGATTTGCTTTGCTTTTTGAACATTGATCATTACTTCTCTTTCATGCATTTTCTCATTTACAAATTGCTTCACTGATTCCACTTAGCTAGTACACATCCTTTATTGATAGAAAAACAAAAGGGAAATGTTTTTGTTTATAAAGAGAAGTCTGTAGTTAGCACACTGAAGTGTGATTCCATATTCATTTCACAACCTCATCACTTGGTCTGTAAATAGCAGTGCCACGTCCCGTTTACAAAAGAAGAGCAGAAATAGCTTTTCCTTTTTATTGATTTTTTTTCTTTTTTTCTTTTTCCCTGCCCAAAGCTGTTATTGGAGGACCTGTGGCACTGTATTCAGAAGTTTTACTTACGGGTTGTTGTTCTACTTTTGCTGTGGATTCTACAATATTTTTCTCTTCCATTTTTTGCACTTTTAAACTAACAGAAAGTTGGTTGCATTTATCAGCAATTTCACTGAAAGCCTCAGTATCCCTGAATTATCACACTGACACACTTGAAAGTAGAGAAGAAAAGTTGAAGTTTGGAATATTAACTAGATTGTCACCAGTTTAAGTTAGATGCATAATAGGAAAATATGCACTTTAGTAACATCATAAATCAAGCAAACTGCTTCTGTATTGACCTTGCTATCTACGAATACTACAAGTAAAATCCCTATTTAATCACCATACACAAGTGAATATTATCTTATGTGCCAACTGAGCTTTCAGGGGGAAAAAACAACAAAACTCAGAATTGAATTACTCCAGATTTGCCATCTGAGATTTCCATGAGTAACTCATGACTCAGAGATGTATAACTGCACATTTGCAGTTTTCCTTTTATATCCATCACCATCAGACAAATACCAGTCAACAAGCAGGATACAGTCTGACTCCTCAACACCTGCGCAGTACTTAGGGTCACCTTGAGCATCATAACGACACTAAAGAGAAAGCTACCAATGCTGCCAATGAGCATTATGTTATGCATTTCATAGGTAAAAGGACCATGTACAACTTGCATTCTTTTTTCTGTTGATCATAGTTGGTGTATCAATTCAATATAGCACAAAAACACTGCTTATTTTTATTCTTGTAACCCTCATAACCAGCAGTGTATCTTGTCCCCATTTTATAGATGGAGAACTTAATGCAACAAAAAGCTAAGGTACTTGCCACTGGAAGTCTGAATCAGAGATGGGAAATAGAGTCTCAAATTGGTGCTTTAATTTCAAGAGTTCTAAACCACTTTGGATTGGTATGCAATAGGAACAAGAGTACATTGAAACACTTTCATAGTAAAACCTTTTTTTCCAAATGGGATCTTGTGATGTGGGTTCATGTTTTCTTCCAGGACTTGCCCGGAATAAAAATAGGAAAGTTGCAGTGTCTCATCTCATAGAGACATACTGTATGAGATGAAGTAGGTAATACAATTTCTACTGTACAGATGTTTAAAAGAATATGCTTGAAGTTTTTGGCAGAGCGTCTATAAACTGGAAAAGCTTTGCATTACAGGAAGATACCTCCCCAAAGTAGGACAACTTTCTAATTATCTCACAAGCTGTTCTTATTTTTCACCTTAATAAAGAACATAATTTTTAGCATTATTAGTGCAGCATTTTAATAAGTATTATAATTTCAAAGTTTGTGGAAAAAAAAAATCTATTCAGCATCTAGTCAGGTACAGAACATAGACCAGAGGGCATGTACTTTTCCTCTTTCTAGGATCAGTAGGCAACTCATTAAAAAATTTTGCTACCTAATAAGTACAAAATAAACCACCGGCACATAGGGTATGTTGAAAACAGAAAAAAAATAGTTTTAGTATAAGCAAATGAATGACTATGATTCTGAGCAAATCTGTTTTGGTCAGAATGATTCCACTGCACTGCGCTTGCCACTGTCAGTGCCACACACTTGGGTTCCCTGGAATGAGGCCATCAATTTCAGCAGTGGAGAATGAAAAGCTCTAGCAAAAAGTGTAAATAAGCATACTGTGCTTTTGAAGAGTTGATCCAAAAAGCCTGGGAAATGAAAGATAACGGTTATGATGTACTTGTTGTAGATAAAGCAATATAAGTTACAATGCCTTAGGGAGTTAAGTCGTATGTAAAACCAGAAAAGGAAACTACTTGCCAATAAAAGCTCCTTTTCTAAGCCCTGTGAAGTTCTGCCCCCATATTTTTGTGTGTTCCTGTGTTATCCACACAAGTACCCAGCAAGAATGACTTCTGAGTGAAGTGGAACCACCTTTGTGCAGCTACATCATCAGGTTCTCAGGCTTTGACCTGGAAGTTGACATAAAGGAACGGAGGCCTGTACACGAACGAAGCAATACCTGGAATGAAGCTGTACAAAGACATAAGGGTTCACTTTTATGGTACATATCTATTAATTTCAATAAGGCTTGAATATTATTTCAAGTCCATCATGGAAGGTGATGGGATTAAAAAAAAAAAAGATTGGCAATGAAATTGCATAGTATTTTGGATGACAGCATCATATAAGGGAACAGAAGGAAAATAATGTGGAATAAAATGAAGAGTTTTGCTTATGCACTTTAAGCCAGATGTTTACACTGGCTTATTCATTATCATGTTCATTATTGTATTTATTTTGCATCGATTATTCATAATGATTGACTATGAATTTCTTCCTGTTTAGATTTTATGAATGGCTAATTCCCTACAAACCTCTGTCATCCATAATTTTTTCTTTTTGGAGCATAACGATGCTACCTTATGTGAAATAAAAAACACGTAGAGGATTTGATCTTTAGAATGCATCAAGAAAATAATATATCTTTAAATGAAACTTTACAAATAAATATAAACAATTTAAATACTTTGGAAAACATTCTCAGTATTTCTAGTAAAAATAAAATTTTTGATATCTCAGGCCAAAACACTAGTTTCATCAATTTTGTATGTGACAGTGATAAAATGAATTCTTAATATTTATATTTGTGATTTTTTTTGTATCAAGAGTTTAATCAAAGAAATTATAATTAGATAATTTTGTAATTAAAAGAAACCATGATAAAAGTAAAATTGAAATGACAGTGATAAAGGGCTCAGGTATCAAAAGTAAACATTTATACCTCTGTTTCTTACAAACTCAAAAATAGCCCTTTATAATGCTGGATTGGCGGTCTGTCTTTCAACCATCTATCAACCTATTAAGCCAGAATCACCAGTATACTAACCGTAATTCTGGGGATGGAAAAAGTTATGCTATAAAAACACAAAACAAGGGGAAAAGGTAAGTTGGAGACTAAACAAATTATTTCAGATTACTCAAAACACAGCCTTTCACAGCACCACTGACAAGGAACTATTTAAACTTGCCTCATCAAGTAACACATAACTTAGAACAGTTTAAGGAACTTGTTTCTCGTGTAAAATAATAGTTTTACAGCCAGTTTATAACCTTTCCAGCTTTCACATCCCCTGTTTGTCTTGCTTGTATTCTGTTAAACAAGAAAAGTGTTGTGACCCATAATTGCAGGCAGATTCGCAGCAGGTTTTGAGGAGCTTTTTTTGCCAGAGTGTCCGAGCTGTCTCCATCTGCTGCTGTCTTGTGTGCTTCCCACAGGGGGACCTGGCTAATTTTTCAGTCAATTAGCAGAAGGGTTGCTTTTGTTCTCCATGTACACCCTCATGGGCTCCTCTTACACCCTGGACACACTATTCAGATGTTGGGAGTTTTCAAAAAGCATATCATGTTATTTTTTTTTAATTGACCTTTATGACATTGTTGGGCAAATGCTGTCTCCTGTAATCATAGACACCTACATTAAACTGTGTAGACTAACTTTAGAATGTTTTTAATATGAATATTAATAATGCACGTAGCAATGGCTTTTCTTAAATGATTTCTGAAATCTTTTATTGAAGCCTAGTCTTACTTTTTCATTCAGGATGAACCAGCTGACATAGCAATACTTCGTCATGATCATTATTCGCTATACATTTTACTCAACAGGGTAAAAGTTTCTTAATGATTGCTTTTGCTACTTACCTTTTAGCAAGGAACATTTAAATGATGAATTGAAAAATTAGGTTATAAACACAACTTCAGTTTCAGTGAAAATTACATATCAAATGAAATAAGGAGCTTTAAAAAGTAGATTTAATTGTGCACAGGTATGTATATACCTCTGTATAGCTAGCAAAAAGGTAATACAAACATTATATAATGGCTGAATAGTAACCTGATATTCAGGCTCCTTGTCTATTCTTTGTGTTGCTTTCTATGAATTTTAATCAGGGTTTGGCTAATATGCACTCCTTGCAAGATAGAAAATATTGTTATTTCAGTATAACAAAATATTACTATATTTCTGGAAAAAAGCCAGTGTTTTCTTCTGAAAGAATATAGTTGAGCTAACAGAAAGCAATATGCTTTAAGCTCCCAATTTATGCACATTTCATTTGGAAATCTATCTTGCCTAAGTTTCCCTGAGCCTAATCGGCTTCGAGAAATTTGGAACATCAGTTTGCATATGAAATTCTCAATGTGCTGTAGCGACCATTGTATACTATGGGAGTATATAGAATTCTTTTTAATATCACTGTCATACCCTTTATCTGTGATTTCTATCTCAGATGCAGATATGGATCAGTGAGGGTATTTTTTCTTCTCCTTAGCTCCACGATCACGCCACTACTTTTTACGGCAGGATATCAAGTGAGTTCATCTTCCTGTAACCTTTCATCTGCCCAGCCTCCTGGCTATATCTTTCTATAGTTAATAAATATACTTTTTCTCAGTGTTAAGCAATAAAATATTCACTGGGTCTGAGCTGGGGTTAACAGATTTCTGAAAATTTTATTGCGTGACAGCCTGTCCTGAATAATCCCCTCAGCTGTCTCATGTTCTGGGGCAGAAATGATCTTATGTGTCACTCTAATAGTCTAGAATTACACTTGTATCACTGTCACCAGCATATGGGGCTGTGTATACCCCTAGGCCCAGCTCCCTCTCTTTCACGGCATTTAAAATGATAACATTTGGCAAAGCCAGTTTTGACAGAAAGTGAACTCTCCTTTCCGCGCCGGTGACAAAGCCGGCCACCGGAGGCCTGACACTGAGCAGCCAGTCATCGTACTCTTTGCTGGGTAATGATCGTGGGTTTCCCTCCTCTTAATAACCACCTTGCTGCAAGGGGAGGCTTGAGTGCAAGTCTTCACTTAATTATACAGTCTTCTTCTTAAGTGCTTTATTCATGTGAGGGTTTCAGCTGCTCAGGCATTATCATAGCTTTTCTTTTCCACCCTGCCAAAACATAACGATTCCTGGGCAGGCAAAGGGAGAGGGAAGGATTTTGGGAAAATAGCAGGCAGGAAAACAAAATGGCTTGCATATGCTCAAAAGCAAAACAGTTTTAGGAACTGCACTTCATATCACAATAATAAATCTCTGAATATTTTGCACTGCTAATATCAGCTGCTGAAGGTGGTGTACAGCTTGTGTGCAAAAGACTGAGGAGAAAAGAAAAGATTCCAAAGTGAAAGAAAGAAAAGGCAAGAAAAAATTAAAAAAAAAAGAAGTTTTAGAGAGTAAAAACTGAGGTCAAACCCTGAAAGGCTGTTTTTTAATACAAGCAAAATAAAACGTAGCAACTCAGGAACTTAGTGCTGAGGTGAACCTTTTATTTAGGTTTGCTAAATTAACCAGTAGACATTTCTGAAATGCAGAAGGTTGCGCCAGCAGGTGTTCCTGGCAGTGTAAGGAGGACATAGGACATTATTTACTATTACCACTAGACAAATGATAGTTATATTTTCCTTCCACACCCCAAACTTTAGTTTAGAATTTGAATTTTGAGCATATTTTATTCTTACAATTTACTTTCAGCGTTTTAACTGATATGCTTCTAAATGAAACCTTGACTCATTTTCCCATTTCCCACTGCTTTCTCCATAATGCATCTTGTCTGAAGCTCATCTGATAATTCCCAGTGGATATCTCTACTGATGTGTGTTTTAGTCTACTCTTAGGTAGTAGACATTTGTCGTGGGTTCAGCAGTAGCAGACATTTTTCTCCTGCTTAGTAGCTGGTGCAGCACTGTGTTTTTAACTTTTGGCCTGGGAGCAGTGCTGATAACACCAATGTTTTTAGTTACTGCTCAAATGTTTAGCCTGACGAAGGACTTTCTGGGTCTCATGCTGTGCCAGGGAGGAGGGGAAGCCGGGACAAAGCAGAGACAGGACACCTGACCCAAACTAGCCAAAGAGGTATTCCATACCACAGCACATCATGCCCAGGATGTAACTGAGAGTTACCCAGAAGGGCTAGTTCACTGCTCGGGTTGGGCTGGGTATCAGTCGGCGGGTGGTGAGCAGTTGTATTCTCTTCCGTTGTTATTTCCCTTATCATTATTATTATTGGTTGCAGCAGTAGTGGTTTGTGTTATACCTTAGTTACTGGACTGTTCTTATCTCAACCTGTGGGAGTTCCAGTATTTGATTCTTTTCGCCCTGTCGCTCTGGGAATTGGGGGGGGGGGGGGAGGGGGAGGAGTGAGTGAGCAGGCTGTGTATGTTACTGACTGCACTTAAACCATGACAACATTTCAGGTTGATTGTTAAAAAAGAAAATAAAGTTTGGTTAGGTTTTTTTTTTTCCTTTTTTGCCTTCCCCCACAGCTATATTAGCACGACTATTTTCAGTGCCTTTGCACATTGCTGACTTTATCCACACCAAGGAAATGGCCCTTATTTTTTTGCTTACATCCAGACCTTGATTTGAGAAACATCTGGGGAAGCTCCTAATTTTTCTTGAATTCCTGTTCTCAGAAAAGAAGAGTTGTCTTGAGCTGTCTTTCATTACTACCACACAGTGAAATGAGCTCCATAATATGGAGACATGAGAGATGCCCTGGACTATAGCAGCTTCACAGAGATCTGGAGAACTGTAGAATCTCAAAGGGGGAAGGATAAATATTGTCGCAGAAAATTAACTTGTGAGAGTGTCAGGTAATCATCTGAACTGTTTGAAATTTTATTTCAACCAAATTCCAGATCTTTTGTGTTTCAGTCAATACTTTTTCTACAATGGCAATCTCTTAGGGCTTACTACTACACAACCTGAAACCCAATGATATGGTTGCATGAAGCGTAATGCTCAATGACCTCTTTTGTAGGACTATAGAGATCTCATTAACATTAATACCATTTGTGGAGAACCTTAGGACAATGTGAAGCAGAGCTTTAAAAAACATGCATTCACCCACAGATGTGCACTGAAATTTTAAAGACATGTACTGAATTGTTAGGAATATGCACACTGAATTTTAAGCAAATCCCTGAAGTTTCTGGTGCCACTGCTTAAGCACTTCATTCTCTGCTATGTGCAGTGGCTTTCATAAACAGTTTAAAGCAGTGATATGAGCTGTTTGCCTGAAATAACTCTGCACTTGTTCTTATACTATGGATCTCCTGAAAACTCAGTCGTGATTCCATCCACAGAGACACAAGCAGTCCCTCTCCACATACCCATTAGCTCTCTTTATTGTGATTAATAATCCTCAGGTAACTTGTAGTCATAGAGCGAGTATGTGCATAACTGAACAGAGATCCTCACCACTGTATTTAGCTGCCCTGTCAAGCTGAATACAACACATACTATTATTGAAAGCCAGATTATGACTGTAGGTCATGGCCCTTTGTGGTCAATGTAAACATTTCTTAGCCTCCCAGTAGAGAAAGCAGTAACTTCGAGTTAAAATTATGTATCCTTTACTTGTTATTTCTGACAGCTTCTGCCTATATATGATTGTGTGTGTGTGCATCTAAACATATACGTGCACTTATTTTTGTGAATGCTTATACATATGGATGCACGCACCCACAAACACATGTGCTATTATATAAGCATTTGTCAAATTATAAGCTGGGTTCACCACTTATGCACTGTTTATGTATGGCTTAATGTGTCTGTGGTTGGTAGCATTTTAAAACTATTTAGTAGTTAATGTCAGTAACTTGTTGGCAACCCTGACATTCAGTGGTGGGAAGAGAGGAAAACAACAGTGAGGGAGAGAAACAGCATACAAGTTGGTAATGTAGGCTGTGTTTAAAGAAAGTAAACCCTATATGACCAGTTTGTACAGAAGAGCTAACCAATAAATTGAGCTTTATGCTACCATATGGAGACGCTGAATGCAACAGGTTCAGTTTAAGTGGGATTTTTTAATTCTTTTTTTTTTTTTTGGGGGGGGGGGGGAGTGTCATTATTCTTCCTGTGAAAGGTCTCAGGTCTAAGGCAAGATAGTATCATTCCAAGATGGCTTCATTCATTACTCATTCAGTTAGGTGCATAATGAAAGAGCAATGAAAAGTTGGAAAGATGTAAAGGCTTGGATCTGCCTAATATGGCCAGCCTGATGAAAAGTAGTTATTTGCTGTGAGTTTTGGTATCAGTGATACTAGCTTTTCTGCTTTTTTTTTTTTTTTTTTTGGGGGGGGGGATTGTCTTTAGGATCCAAAACATGGCATTTCCAGCTAAATTACCCGAGTTAAGGCATTCAGAAAGTTTTATTAAGGGCAGAAAAAATGCAACAAAGTTATAGAGAGAAAAAAAATCTCTGAATCAGGTGACAAATTGCACTTTCACACATCCTGATGGTCATCTGTTAAAATCCTGTGTGTCTTCAGAATTCAGCTACTTGAGAAAATATGCTTATGAATTTCTTTTAAACTTTATAGAATATATATCTTATTGACTATTGCATCATCCAAAACTCTTTGAAAGCAATCGAGCAAAGCTCCTAAATACTATGCTTAATTGCTACTCATGATTCCCTCCAGACATCCTATTGCAGAATTTGTTACCACAGCTGGTAACATAGCATGGATATACTCATGTGATTATGACAATTTAGCTACCATAAAATTGGCTGCTAGATTGCATTTTGTAGCTTTCTACATCTTGTTCAAAGTGCAGCTGAATGTACAAGTGACACGGTGTAGCATGCTTTCTCTCACCATTTCTTATGCTCAGTGACTAACACATGACATTTTCCTTCCACAAAATACACCACTTTGCAAAAAAAAAAAAAAAAAATCTATATTTGCTCTGATCAACTTTTTTCTAATGGGACAATCTCCCAGTCTCAAATTGTAGAGGAGAAAACTTGAATAATCACATCATAGGGACAAGTTCCATAGCATCTCCAAAAGGATTTTTCAACACAGATGTATCAGTCAGATTGTTTTACTCAGAATATCACATTAAGACTGAGGCATGCCAAAAAAGCTATTTATTTATTTAGTTAGCTAACCATCTCACCCCCTGGATAATTTTCGGTATAAATAAAAATAGGTGGTTAGAAAATTTGGTTCTCTTCTTGGCGCTGCCAGTGATACTCTGAGGAACCTCGTCTAAGAGGTTTAGTATCTGTGCCTTTTTAAGGAGCTCACTGGAGACAGTTTACTCTTTTTCTCCATCTGTTAACATTGTATATATTTACTCAGAGACTGTTGCTTATTATGTGAATAAATAGTATCTGGCAACTTTTTAAGATAGCAAAGAGTGGGAGAAGTGTGTGAAGCAATTACAATGAATCTTATTTTTGTCTTCATAATTTTAGTTTCTTTCAGTATTCAACATGGAAGGAAAAATTGGCTGAGGGGAAGTTGGCTGGTTTGGCTGGATGTGTACTCAGAAGCCATATACGTCAACAAAATATAGCAGAAATGATTATTTAAAGAAAAAGCAATGTACTTAGAATAAAGTGGAGTATCAGAAAAACAACAAAAAAGTGTTTTATTGATGACTGATCAAAAAAGGCAAAGAAATAATATTTAAAGGCAAAAAAAGAGATTGTACACTCTCTACATGGTAATTTTTGACTGGTATAAAGATAGCGTGGGCAACAAGTTGTCATATTGTGAATACTGAATTTGGGAGTTTGCTTTGGCATTGTACACTGAGGTAAACCATACCAAGTGCAAGTTTGCTGTAAATTCTTGTAAATATCATTGTGCCAGCCTGTTTCATGCTCTATATTCTGAGATTACTTAAGCAAACTTAAGTAACTTAGAAGTTAACCAGTGTAATGTGATTTGTATTCATATTTGTGTATGAGTTAAATCCTTGTCCTTTCATGGGTGAACTTCAGGAATTTGCTTCCAGCTATCGAATATACTCAAATATCATTAATTTGTAACAAGAAGTTATGTTAACAAAAGATAGATAAACAAAATAAAAATATTACAGTTCATTTTATTAGATTGGTTCAGAATATGTTACAGCTTATCTATACCTAATGAGAATTCCTTATGCTGGTATGTCATATCTGTACTTGAACCAAAGTGATAATTCAGGCCATAACAGGAATGATAGTGGAGGAGATACATAGTGTTAGAACCACTTCAGATGGAGTGAAGTCATAGTCACTTGAGTTAGAATCAAGTATAAGATGTGGAATGGTGTCTATGAAGCTGATGAATGAGGGGTCATTATAAAGCCCAGTGCTCTATTTAAAAGGAAGGGAAAGGTATGTGTATGTGTAGAACATAAAAACAGAAAAGCTCTCTGTGGCAGGAGGTTGGGGTAACAACTGTGAGAAACAAATGTTCATATGATTGAAAATATTTGGTTGGTTTTGTACATGATCATATAGAGTTTTATCACTACTATGAGGATGACTAGAGCTTTAGTTCATTACACCCTGAATACTAAGAAAAGAGAAAGAGTGATAAGCCTGTTTCTGTTTCAGGAAATGAAAGTGCTACAAACTACAATATCAGACAGAGCATTGAAAACAAAACCAGAAAGAGTTCTAGCTCATGGAAATCAAAAAGAAAATTACATAAACATTTTAAGAAAGGGTAAAAGAAAAAGCCTTTTTGAATTTCAGTAATACTGAGTAGTAAGGTTAAGATGTCTTTTTATATTAAGTCCACTACATGGCTTTAAACATTAGGTGTAAAGCAGACTGACAAAGACTGAAGGAGCTAAGAAAGAGAATTGTAATATCCCTAGTGATGCTTTGTAATTCAACTATATACCCTTTGTGGTTACTTGGAAAAACTTTCAGAAAATGTTAGAAAAGCATCTGGAGATCATAATTGTTAAATGCTGGTAGTGAGGCTTGACTCATATTAAGGTGTTCCTATAAAACCACTCTTCTTCAACATCATTTTCAGTGCTTCTAAAAAAAAGTCAGATGAGAACAAATAAAACTCAGTATGAAATTTAGTATTGATCTCAACTGTTGTTTGTGTTGGTGTGAGCATTTGACACCCATTTTCTACTCACTCAGTAAAGATGCTTAACAATGCATCTTAGTGCCAGCTGTTGCTGTTCTGTTGTCTACTGCCAGATCATGTCAATGGCAGAATGAACCTCTAAGGAAAAAAAAAAAAATCCAACCCACAAACAAAAGCCAACCTTGAGAAAAGGAGAGAAGCTGTAAAAATTACAGAAAATGGAACAATTAAATCTGGGTCAAATTCTTTACTGTTCTAATGGAAGATAATCATCTGAATTGAATTTAGTATGACCTGCAGATGCTTTCATGAGTCACTGGATCTAAGCTAATAACCTGTGCTGAAAGATGAGGCATGCAGCTTAGATTGCTCTGTGCCTATGCCTCTGTTCTGTACCAGAGCTGACTTTTGTCTGGCTGGGCTGAAAACGGACAAATTGGTGCTGTCTCTGTTTTCATCCATCCATGCAAATAAGTCTGCTGAAAACTTCCAAGAACTGAAAGACTTAATGTCTGTCACATGATGAGGAAAATATCACTGCTGGAATGGTCTGAATTAAGAAGTCAATGTTTTCTAGAAGAAGTCAATGTGTCTTCTAGTACCATCATAGAATCACATGTTTTAAATGGCCCATGAATATGACAAAAATGTTATATTTTGTTCAAGGTAAAATAAAATTAACAGGGCGGAGGCTACACCAGAAAAAAAACAAACAAACAACAAAAAAACCAAAAACACACCAAAAAAAAAACCCAAACCCCACCAAAAAAAAAACAGAGAAATGTTCCCTAGGTTATCATTACTCTCATCCATCTGGGAAATGGTCTTTAGATTTGCAGTACCAAAGGCAGCTGTAGCAAGCAAAGGGTCAGCATCTGGGAGAGGAATAGGATAGGTTTCAATTACAACAGACTTCAGGCATTCAAATCTGAATCGGATTTCTTTAACCTATGCTCCTTATAGTCAAAAACCTCTATTTTTCTTCTCCTAGCAGAAAGGATCACAGTGAGACTTTCAGTGCATGTTTGCAAATTTGCATGAGGAAGCAGCTACTTCAGGAAGTGGATAGACTTTTACAATATTCTTTGTTAAAGTCTTGGGGACAGTGTTGCTGTGTGGCTGAACCTCCAGTACCACTTGGGTACAGGATGGGTAAGAACCTTCCTCTGATCCTGTTTAGGTAAGGTACGTCTTCATGTCCAGGTGGTTTCCCTGTTTCTGCCCTTTCAGATTATGAAATAAGGAAAATGCTAATTTTTCCTAATTGCTGTTGTGTCAATGGCTTTTTTTCTATTCTGAGGCTGAGAGATACAAGGGAGTATTGTGGAACAATATGGAAATGCTTTCAGGCATTCAAAACATCCCACTTGAATTTTTGGTTCCATGTTAATTCAGAATGCGATGTGAAAGCTAGAAGTCTTGAAAATGTACAAACTGAGCACGAGTAATTTTCACCTGAACTCATTCAAACTGAAGTTAGCAGGTTTCAGAGAGCTCTAATAATTACTGAGAGACTTAGCAAAGGCTTGTCTGATCCTATATTTGTGACTTAGCACAGCATTCAACCTTCTTTCACACTCTCCGTAGCCAAATTAAGAGCTCTTAGACAATGATGGATGGCAAGTCTGCCACACTTTGACTTTAAAGAAGTTGAAATAAAGTACCAGCTGGAAAGAAATAATGGAAATGTGGATGGGCTGTTCAATACACATGTAGATGTAAATAACACATATGAGTGACAGTGCAACTGAAAATCAAGACTTTAAAATATGTTTCCACATTCCCCAAATAAGGTATTGGAATTCTAGGATATAGACCAATACAAATCATTATCAAAAAAAAAAAAAAAAGTATTTCAAACATATAAAGGGAGTTAGCATAAATCCATGATAGAAACCTTCAGAGATATACAGAATTTGATCTCTGATGCAGAAACTTAAAGGCAAGACTCAGGCGGTAAAAATGAAAAGTTGCCTCTTTGAAAACAGTAAACTTGCCTTTTATACACAATGGCACAATCTTGTAGGAGCAAGAAAGGCATACCTCAGAAGGCATTTGGCCTTTCCCCTTTTCTGTCCTCCATAAGGGTGGTTATAATACCTCGTACAGTCCTTCAGAAAAAACACTCAGGAAAGGGACATATTATGGGTTAGCTTAGTGTTAGTAAACATCTGGACTACTGTGTCTGCTACCTAGGTTGAATATATCTTCTGGTCACAATCATCTCTCATTTTTGTCTGCAATTTGGTTATAAGTTCTTGTGACATTCTGGGTATTGCACTCTTACTTCATGGTCACCCTGTTGCTAGGACTCTTTACTCTGTGATTTATATGTGGAAATCAATATTCATTCTGGACTAGTATCAGTAAAGTTATTTCAGATTTTCAGACACTGCATGGGTGTCTGAGCACTGTTACCAACTGAAAGAAAAATTCACTCTTTATTTAATTTTACTGAATCCAGAGGTGTTCCATGTAGACTGAATTTATATAGAAAGAGACAGACAAATTGAAAGACAAAGATAGAGATAGATAACAGAAAAGGACTGATAATATCAGAGTCGATAACATATCTAAAGCTATAAATCCTTTCATTTATGGAAATACATATAAATGGTTCTACAATGAATTTAAAATTTAACCTCTGAAACACAAAACTTTTGGAGTCCTTTTTTTTTCGCAGCAAACAAACAAATGCTTAAGTTGCTTTAAAAATGAATTCACAGACATCTAACCTTGAACAGGAGTTGATTGATTATATCTGGATCCAACTGGATAACACCAACTCACTTATACAATCCCAGTTCAATTTTTTTTTTACCCATAAGCTACATAAGTTTTAAAATAATGGCTTTTAAGTCTATATTGCCATTGGAAAAAAAAAAAAAATCTGTCCTGTTTCAGAGTTCAGGGAGCATTGTAGGGTAACTGTTTTGTATGTCTCTGTTGAACTAAGACATTAGGTTTTCCAAAAATGTCAAAATAGGAATGGAATTACTTTAAGAAATACAGCTATCTGTCATAGAGACTCAGTAAAAAAAAAAAAAAGGTGACAAAGGAAGATTTATTTTTCATTCTATATTTAAATATTATACTTTTGTGAATATATAATTCTAATGTCATTTTTTTTTCCTTCTGTGCAAGAGTGTGTTCCATTTATCTCTGCTTTGGTCCTGGACAAACACTATACATCTGTTGCAAGTTAATTTGAATAACTCAAAGCATGTATATCCTGGTGAAATACTAATAGACACAATATAGCCATACTATACAGGCACACTAACATGTTTACTAACCTGATCAATAATAAAATTGATCAGTCTTTTGCTTGGCTAAGTTAATTATGCTATTGATCAGCTTAGCAAACACATTGCTTTCCTTGTGCACTATTGCTACACAGGCTCTTTGCCCCACCCCCCTCAACTAGATATCAGGAGATTTCAGAAAATGAAATATAACACTATTTTCTACAGTTAGTTCTTCTATTACTTCAGACTCATCTTCTACAGATAGCTATAACATTTCATGATTAAGGTTTTTAGATTTCTTAACCTTCTCTTGCAAGTTTGAGCACTATTAAAAACACGAGAAAATTTCAGAATGTTTTCCCAAGGCATAAGACTCAGACCAAGCTCTGGCTCTAACAAGATCATCTTTCTTACATTACATATTTGAGGTTCCCTCATCCTCTATGCATCTTATGAAAGCATCTCTTGCTTTAAAGGCTTTAGGCTTTCTTAAGGGAAATAATTTAATTGCAGGGAAATGTTCAATACAATCAGAAGATATGGATGTTGGGGCGCAGCACTTGGAGATTTAACTTTGGAACTATACAGCAAGACACTCAATAGTTTCAAACTAGCATTAAAGGGAATTTCACGGTTATATTCTTGAATTGAGTGGCAACAAAGTCTCTTAAGTATGGAAACAGGTCCATTATATTTAGGCTACACCTCTTACATGGTTTGTTTACTTTTCTATCTTGTTCTGAAAGACTGAGTTTGTGCCAGTGTGCCATGATAACAAAACAGTTCTCAAGCACTTTTTACAGCTTGAGGCACATAGTAATTGAAAGCTTATTTTCCATACAAAGCCCCTTCCATTAAAGACAGATAAAATAAATTCTCTCCTGCAACTACAAAACAGCATTGGAAATGATTGTTGTTTTCTGATGTGCATCTTAATCAGATAGCGAACAGAAAGTAGGAAAGCAATATCTTAAATCCAGACTTCTCTGGATTTAGCAAATACCTTGTAGGCTTGAAGCAGTGGGAGGAGTATGCGAATGGCTGCAAGTATTTATGATTTTTTAATAGCATATGGTCAAGGACAGATATCGTTGGAAACATAGTATCTTAGTGCAGATATTCAGCTGGTGGAAACTGGATTTGCTCAACTGAGTATGTCTCATACAGTTCTCCTTTGATCATACTAGAGTACAGTTCTATACCTCCATTCTTTGGGACATAAGAAATCAGAAAATATATAAAATATGTTATAGAAAAGTAATTTTTCTAGGGTTTTTTGAGAGGTCGGAACGGGGAAGAAAGGGTGGTTGCTTTTTTTTTCAGAAGACAATTTCTGAATCTACAAGGTACAACTAAACTGGTGAGAACTTGACACTTGTGGGAAAAAGATGCTATGGTACAGCCTATTTATCTAGTTTGAGTATAGCTAGAAATGAAACCATAGATAGAAACTGTATATAAAATGAAATTGGGTGATAGGAGTCCACTCCCAAAGTTTCTAAACCCTAAGCATACCCAGCATGAGCAGAGAACGTTGAAAACCACTCAGTAATGTAATCTCCAACTAATTCACATTGTACTTGTCTCAAGTCTGTTGTGTGGTTCCAGAAGACTTAGAAGGTCCTGTTAGCTGCTTGCTTTCTGTTTAGTTTATAAGCAAGTCTTGTGTAAGAGTTCATAATTAGACTCAGAGATTTTAACCTAAAAGAAGTTGTTTCTAAAGACCTATTGTATCTATCTGGCTGTAAAATCCTCAGTATAGTGTCTATTACACTTTGCAAAGCTTGTTTTCACAGCCACATTTTTGGAAATAGAAACAAAATTTTTCAAAATGTTGTCACATTTTTAAAATTTGAAAATATCCAATGTAAAGTTGAATTTGAAAGTCCAGAAGGTCTATATTTCTCATTAATGTCAGTATTTGGCACTGTAGACAACTTGGTCAGGGTGTCTTTGGCTGATGAACAAAAAGAAAGACATTGAAGCCACTATCAATAACAAAATTGTCAGCTTAAATTAATCAAAAAAAGTCAAAGCCCGACTTTGGATTTAGTAAGTTCCACCAAGCTATTATGGGTGAATTTTGCTTTTATGAATGTGATCACTGAATCTCTAAAATCAGGGATTTTTTTAGAGGTAGCTGGATTATCTGATTTTTCTATGTGTGACAGGTACAAGACTAGTGTTCCTGGAGGACAATATTGTAGCCAGTCTTTGGAAAAGACAGAGTTCTTTCACTGCCTTGTTTACACACTTGAACTTTAACTCAAAAGATGAAAGATCTTCATCCATATCTTCACAACAGAGACCCTGATGAATGAGCAACAGCTAAAGAGAGTATTTTCACAGAAACAAGTTTTTTATAACTTGAAAGAAAATAAATTGCTAGTCTCAAGTATGTATTTTTAATCATTTCCTAATATTTTAAATTGTCTTTGTGGGAATTTGTTCATTGTGTTGTACATGGGTTAGGCACAGAGCAGGAAATGACTGCTTTAGTCTCCTGACACACAGGAATGACTTTTAAATACACCTTCTGCAAATGTGGTATTTTCTCATTTCTTTCATGCATTGTGCAGTTGGCTCTGCGGCATCTCTGTCAAAAACATGGAAGGTCCAGGACTACAAAGAGGGTCATTTGTAATGAGGAGAGAAGGTGGAGTCTAAGCCGTGGGTCTCATACAGGCATTGCCAATAGCTACAGTTTTGAGAAAGAAGGGTCATACTGCTGCAGGGCCCTGACTGTAAATGACATTTCTATTACTTTAAAGACTACATAATTTCATTCCACTTAAGTCAGCAGACTAGGAGTATGTGTAATGATCTTCTTTTCACCCTCCAGGGTCTGAGCAAGAATGGTTCCAAGACCAAGTTTTCTGGCTTCCGTAAAGATTTCAAACGAAGATTTTAAATCTGCGTGCAAGAATATTGAAAGTGCTATTAATGCTTGTTTGAGCTTTAGAAATGCCCTTTGACATCCTCCATCATTATGCCAAGCAAGTAGTACAGGTATTTCGACTTAAATAGTTGAAATCAACTATTACTTTTGCAGGAAGTCTGAATAGATAGTTTTAACACTACCTTGCCCAAATGAAGCAAATTTAAACAGTCTATTTAAAGAGTATCTTGTCAAAATACTCCTGTCTTTTTTTTTCTTTTTTTTTTTTGTTTTTTGAGTGACAGATCTGTCTCTTTTTTCTTTTTTTTAATTATTTTTGAAAACTCGGTGATTTGTTTTTCTGCAATCTCTTTTTAAGACAAAAATCCTAACTCTGTCTCCACTGCATCTTTGATTGATAGAAAAATTAAGGATTATGCCTTTTTACTTCTCTTTTGTGAAATATCAATACTTTATGCTGAATCTAAGATATCCCTGGAGGACAAGTAAAAGGCTGCACAGAGAGAGAGAACTCTGAACATATCCTGGGCAGAGGCTGAATTTTGGTCTGTCTTATTTTTAACTTGGGAAACATGCTAATTTTAAAGGACAAAGGTTTCTGTCTTTGAAATTTGACAATGTACAGGTAGCTGTTGTTGAATAAATATGTTTCATTTTAGCGATAAAACCAGCATCAACAATGCTTCGCTATAGGTTCTGAAAACATTCTGCAACATTTAATGAGATACAACTTATTTTGTGCAACTTAGAGGTCTTTATCATTCACTGAAAGACAATTTCATTTCCAGGTCCAAAACCCAGGAGTGCCTCTGTGGAATGGCAAATAAGAGGTAAATAAACTCAGGCACTTAAAATGAGAATAAAATTTGAAGCATTAGAATGATTGTTCACTCCATACTGTGCACTAGTAACATCTCCAGGGACATAAATATTGGGATGCAGTACCCAAGCAGAGGCTTGATTAGGAAAACCACTACCCATTGTTGTACCCCTGAATTTATATTACTTTCTGATCTGCATAACATTAAATATAGAGACAATCAAACCCTCATTCTTTTTTAGCAGGCATTAAAAAAGAAACAACAAGAAAACCAAACAAAACCACAACCCTTTAAGAAGCACAACCTAATTAGAAATCACACATTATTTTTTTTCCTGCAAAAAGTAGGGGAAAGATCATTATGCTTCTTGTAAACTTCAGCTTCTGAAGCACAATATGATGGCCCAGCTGCATAGGATGATTGCACATTTTCTGACTTAAGCTGTCATGTAAATATGCACCATAAAGAAGGATCTCATTTTAAAAAAATTGTCTCTGATCTCTGTGGTTGTTAATTGCTCCTGATTATCTTAACACTGAAACCTAAAGTTGAAAATGAAAATGTGTGTCTTGCCTAATAAAGCACATGATCATTCTAGCAAATAGCACTCCTATATATTATAGTTTTACATAATTTCTGGATTTTATGTGGCATGCAGCAGGGCAGCTAATAGCATAGACTGATATAACAGGATGCAGATTCCCTCTTGCTTAAATTCCTTGCTCCTTTCCTCAAGAAAAGAAGAGCTAGAAGAACTGGAAAGGAGAAAAAACATGACCCTCTTTCTTTAAGAAAATATCCACAGATTTCTGAACTGTTAATAACTCAGGAGCAGGTTCTCTTGGAAGCTTATGAATGCTCTGTAAGCACCAGTACAGAATAAGTAAGAAAGGAACAAGAAAAAAGTTAGCATATGTCTTTCATGGTGAAGTCTCCTATAATATTGCAGAGCTTTCACTCTCATTCACATAAAATAAAAAGACAAATTTTAAACTATACCCCCCCCCCATATTCAACAGGGTGTGTGTGTGTTCATATAAGACCTGTGTCATGATCTATTTTTTATTATATGAGCATGTACGCAAATAGAGTATGCCACTGGTTTATTATATATATTTGGGATTTTGAAATGGATAGATAGTCAATGACAGAAACTTTCCTGAGAAACATTTTAAGAGTCAGGAAAAAAAGGCAGTGGAAACTGTAAACTGTTTAAAAGATTTTTTCCTTGTTAATAAGAAATCTGTCAGGATGTATAATTGAAGAAAGCAG
Source organism: Pezoporus occidentalis (assembly GCF_034315485.1). Taxonomy (NCBI): domain Eukaryota; kingdom Metazoa; phylum Chordata; class Aves; order Psittaciformes; family Psittacidae; genus Pezoporus; species Pezoporus occidentalis. The sequence continues at coordinate 11,606,238 of NW_026913316.1, read as the reverse complement.
TTTCACTGACTAATAGAACAGTGAGAACATTTAAAATATACAAAAAATTAAAGGAATCATTCAATGTCAATTCAGTCCTATTTGTCTTGCAACAATACCAAAAAAAAAGTAGAAAGGTATCACTTGGTATTTCTCTCCCTGAACTAAAGATGATTGAAGCTTAGCGGCTTGGGCTTTGGGTTGTGGCTTCTGGTAGAATGAAGCAGAGAAATGTCACAAGCCTCTGCTTACTGCAGGGAGTTCAAATTACTCAAAACAAGCCACTGTGCAATTCCTGTCTTTTGTTCCTGTTCAGTTAGTTGTGATACTGTCCCATATATCTCCCTTGCAAGCGAGCCAATGAACAACACACGTCCTCATATCCTGGGAAAAACAGTAGCATCACGAAGAATATTTCTGCCACTGAGTTTAGTTGCCTTAATATAGCTCCTGCATGACTCTTCTATTCATTAATAACGTAGTTATCCCAAATGCATGTTAGTAAAAACTTAGTATCACATACTACCGCATTTTGTCTACATATGAATATCAGCTTCAAATAATTTATTTTAAAGAGAAATAGGGGAATGAAAAGAAAAAAAAATCGCTGGATGATGGATTTACATTTTGGAAAAGTGATTCTGGCAAGTAGAAAACAATTTAATCAATGAACAAATAATAAGTTTGAATTAAACCCAAAAATTAAAAAAAAAACACCCAAACCCAACTTGTGGTTAGCTGTGACCAACTCTAAATATATTCCAGACAATATGAGGAAGCAATTTAGGGGATGATTACCAATACTTGTACAAACATCACTAAGTAATAAATTTGAGAAAATTACACAACTATGGAATTAATTTTTCATAAATGTGGCAAAAGATGGTTTTGTATTATTTGGATAGATTCTTAGAAAGCCAAAATACAATGAATGAGTAAAATTTTGAAGATTTTTACTGTTGCAGTATGAAAGAAATAGATAATGGCATCATATGTGAGTTATATGTGCTTGCAAAGAGAGAGGAAATGTATGCTTTGTAATGAAAGCCAGAGAGAAAAAATTAAGTAGAAAACATTCAGCACAAAGTTTAATCTATATTCAAAACCATGACATAATACCGATGTAAGAACTGAAAGTTAGGAAGCAATTTTCCAAAGCACTGGAACTAAATTGTATGACAATTGTATGACATTGCACAGGCAATGGTAAAGTAGAATCATAGAATAGTTAGGGTTGGAAAGGACCTTAAAATCACCTAGTTCCACCCCCTGTGCTATGAGCAGGGACACCTCATATTAAACCATGTCACCCAAGGCTCTGTCTAACCTGGCCTTGAACACGGCCTTGGATGGAACATTCACAGCTTCCCTAAGCAACCCATTCCAGTGCCTCACCACCCTTACAGCAAAGAACTTCTTCCTTATATCCAATCTGGATAGAGTAGTCGGAGACTGAGAAAAACCTAAGAATCAAAGGATGTAATGAAAGTTCAACTGTCTTGCAAACCTGGAAGTGAAAGTAATGATTTAGTGTACTTAAGCGTACAAAAATTTAATTAATTAAATGCAACATACTCGTAAGTTTTCTTAAATTGATATGGAAAAATAATAGCATTTGCTAAATGTTTAAAATGTACAAAGCTGATCAGGAAGTAATTCTGAACATTTTGTAAAAGATTAATAAAGTTTCTAATATTAGCAGTTGTTCTAAAATGAAAAATGTGTTGTGTTTTTAACAAATACCTGCTGTTTCCAAATATATTCACGATTTGTAGTGTTTGATATACTACTGCTTTGGAGAAATCCATTAAAACCTTTAAACACTTTCATGCTTTCTTTTGCTTAACATGAGCAATAGTTGTTGTCTTTTATTAAGTGAAGTAGTTCAGCTTCAAATAAGATTCGTTCTACAGGCAGGAGTAGCTGTAAATCATACTCGTTAAATTCGGAATACTTAGAAAGGCTTTTAAATAATGGTTCTGATCAATTATACTACCAGAATATTAAAGAACTATTTTGTGGGAATAGTACAAATTAGTTTATACTTTTTCATTTCTTCTTACTTATGGAGGTATTTATGTTGAGGAAAGAGTCATTATTCACTTTAGATCATAAAACATTTATTCATAGTTTTGCCTGGGATGTCTTCTGAGCAGCTGCAAAAGTGAATCAGGAGCGATATATTTTCAGAAGCTCTGGGAGAAGTATTGAAAACTATGTTATGAATTGTTCATGTCATATATAATACAGTATGCTCTAAACCAGAAACCAACATTTCAAGAAGGTATTGTATATAAAGAATGGTTTAGTGACAAATTGGTGTGTTTTAAAACTTAAGTAGAATAAGGAAATATGGGCAGCACATTATAAACAGGTTTATCACAAACTGCCACAAATAAAAAAATAAATAATCTGCTAGTCCTTTCCTGATCCATAACAATGCTAAGCTGTGTTGTGAAATAGATAAGAAACATCCTCTCAGGTTAGTATTTTTTTCTACTTTTAGATTTAACTGCAATATTTCCCTATTTCCCGAGCTTGTTACATTGCCTGAATTAGTCTAATTTTTTGAGTAATACTAGAAGAATCCAGACAAGAATTGCCAGACCTCTTAAAAAGAAGAAAGTCAATGTAAAGTTTGCAGCTTTTGAGCTTTTCTCATAGTTTCTCTTACTCCTTAAGCAGCAAAGGCTCCTAGAAATACATCCCCAAACTGCTTTTTCTGGAGTCTTATCAAGTATATTTCTTCTTGGACCTTCACTAATATACAGTCTCTTATTTTATTAGTTCTTTCTTTTTTTTTTTTTTTTTTTTTTTTACTGTTTCTCTTCTTCTTAGATCTTGAAGCTGGAAAGCTGGATCCTGAAGAAGGATTCCCTACCCTCTCATTCAGCTTCTCCTACTCTAAGCAATCTCTGGAAAGTTTAGTGGCTAACTGGAATCAGCTGTAGAGATTTGCTTTCTGTGCAACAGTTTATTCTGTCACAATTCACTATGCAAAAGTTCACATGAACAGTCAGGCGGGACGTGTGAGTAATCCGTGTAGTCCCCTTCAGAATTTTCCAGATTGTCCTCTGCTTATTCTGTTTTTTTTTCAGTAAGGCAGCCACTAAAGGGACAGCTGAGGGACCTCAGAAACTCCTGCCTCCTCCCAGATTCACCAGATGTAGTTCCCAGTCAGCTGGTCTTTCCACATGGTTGAGGGATTTTCTCTCAGTGTATAATGCAGTCTGAGCCCTACACTGGGAAGAAAGTTACATCTGGCTGTAGAACATTTGACCTCTTCCATGTAAAAGCCCTGGTTAGTTAAGAGAACAAGGCCACACAAGTATGTGACTCCTCTAGTTCTTGTCTGGGAGGGAGACATATTTATTCACCCTCTTATTGTTGGCTGTTTGAACACAATTGCAAGCACATGATAATACATCTTCCTGGGACTGAAAACATTAGATATGTTTACAAAGAATTGAAAGCTGCTGAATTCTCTTAACTCAGTTAAACAACTATGTTGTAATATTATAAATCAAATCTAGAGATCATAAATGAGGGAAAACCTCTCCACTTCCATAAATCACAGCTGTAAATATGCTGATGAAAATAAAAAAGACAGAAAGCAAATATAAAAAATTACTTTTTATTAGTTTGTAAAATAGGAATTTTTACTTCTATCAGGGAGACTAAGATGTCTTCATTTTCTAAGGCTTAAAAGAAAATTAATTCAACTGTAAATAAGAGTTGAAATATCTGAAATTAATGTATTTACAATGACATATGTAGCATTATTCTAAAGGACTTTGCTGAAGTTTCACACAGATATGTTAATAACTCTTGGTTATGCGTAATTTATTTTTATCAAGTTCTTCTGCAGGTACATTTGTTTGTCTGTAGTATGCATATAAATTGAGAACAGAAATATCTTCTAGCAACAAAATACAAGACTTAATGGCCTTGCATGCTCCAGTGGAAAGTGGTATGACTAGGAGATACTTGCAGTTTGTAGAAATAGGTTAAATTCCTTCCACATGTGTCATAAGAAAATAATAGTCTCACAGCATTGAGTTTAAAGCCCCAAAGAAACTATTAAATCATTTAATATGACTTCTTATATATCACATCCTTTTGAATTTTTTTTCAGCTACACCTGTAATGAATGCAAACTATCATGCTTAACAAGAACATATCTACAAGGCAGACCTGAAGATATGCGTTGGGTCGATCATTCACTACTTGTGTTGGTACAAGCCAGGAGGAAACCTGGACTTTGAAGTGAAGGTAGCCAGCTGTAAGGGAGAGAGAAGAGAGGGAAAGCAAGAACAACAACAGTAGCTTTCTCTCCTGGGGATTCTGTTTTATTCCTCCCACCAAAGCCATTCTAGTTCTACTATATCACTTTACAATTAATTAACGTCAGTGTTAAACATTTCTGCCAAAGTTCTCATTTAAATTATTTCTGTATTCAACTCATAATTTATTTTTTTTTTTTAATAGATCAGTGTAAGGCTCTTCCAGACCTGTAAAATTTTCCTGGTATTACAAGATTAATTACAAATTAATTTGATTGGTCTATGAGTACAATAAGGTATCTTTAAAGAAAACCCAAACACCTCTTGTATTCTTATTATTTAGGCTTGATTATTTATGATATTTATTCCTGATAGATATATCTTTTCATTTACCAATGGATTAGAAAGTAGTTTGTCACATAAAGAATACAAGTACAATGCCCTAGTTGCTTCCAAGTACAGAATAAAATTTATTGAGCATTTGTTTGTTTTCGGCATCACTACTGACACCACTCCAAGTGTTGACAATTCACAAACTAAAGCTCCTGCTAGGAGTAGTGTAATTCCCACTATTGTAATTACTCAGTTATGAATGCTAGGTACAGTATAGAAATAGAAAGTACTCCCACAAAGGAGTTATCAGCAAATAAAGAATGCCAGAAAGTTATAATGGGGTGGTAGGAAGTGACAAAGCGCACATAGTGTCTGCTTGTGTGATCTGTGAGCATAGTTACATCTATGCTACTCTCAACAGCCCTAAGTCCTGCTATTCCCAGGCTTCAGCAAAATTTGCTTCTACCCAGAACCACTCTCATTAGCCGTAAATGTCAGATTGGCTTGGTTTTTAATTTAATGATTGAATCTGACTGTATTGAAGCTGGCAATAAGAAATTGCTGTGGTAAGACTGGAGCATCAGGTTCTGTCTTTACTACACGGGAATGTTCTTAAGGTTATTGGCTAGGACAGTTACATAAGAAAGAGCTTTGTTAATTATACAAACCAAGCTGGTTTGTTGGAGGACAAAGTTTAGACAAAACTTGAAGAATTTATTGGCCATCAGGAGTGACAGGCCACTAGACATATCATGCATACATCTTCAAGCCAATTACCTGGATTAACTGAATCAATAATCAGGATAATTCTGCTACCCAAGTTATAGTATAATCATACCAGAAGTCCATAACAATGCTCAGGTCCTTGTAATTTGGAAAGGGAAATTTCAGCCAAATGCAATTTTTTTTTGAAAAAGAATATCAACATCCAGTTTTCTCTCATTTCACCACTTCGAAGGACTGTCTTTTTCTCCTGCATATTGAAGTGAGAACACCATGACCTACCAACAAGTAGGATGAGTTCAGAATCCAGTAGAGTAGTTTAATGAAGTATACACTTTTCTGATAATTATATTTATCTATCAATTTTCATACAACTGCTTTTTCATTTTTGCTTTTGCAGATAATATCTACATGTTAAGATAATTTTAGGTCATGGCTTCTCATTGTGTGGGTATGGTGAGCCAGCTAATCTGCAAAGCTGTGACAGGCTGTAGGCCTTAGGATCATCTCAGAGTCTAAAGTTACTAATATTAAATGTCTTGTTGAATGCATCAGTCCCCATGCTTCATCATCCGTATTCTTCACATAAGGTGATGACAAAAAGAGAACAGAGCAAAAACTATCAGTTGAGTAAGAAGACCCAAGTATGTGCTTATTTTTAAAGGAAGGAACAGCAGTAGCTAATGTATTATGAGAACCGATAAAAGCAAATGGTGATCAGAGCTGATCTCGTGACAAATTTGCACTGTTGTCAGGATAGCCAGAAAAATAAGGGGACAAAGGTAATCTTTTTGCCCTCGGTAAAGAAAAGACAGCATAACAAAGTGTTATTACAATCATAACATCTTCCAGATTCTGCCTAAGAACAAAGACCTTGTCCATATGATGAAGGTTCACATAAAGTTAAAGGGCAGATTCAGGGAGAAGAAAGGCGCGTATGACCTAATCAAAACCATCTGTAACATCACTGATAAAAGGAGGGCAGTGCAATCCTACATTGATCATGTGTTCAGCTTCTCAAAAATTTTGACACCATCTGACATGACCAGCTCTAGGTTTTCAGATGTGGGAACTCTAAGCAATTTCATTGAACTCATTGCAAGATTCTGTCAACAGCAAGAGAGAAGAGTGTGAGCAGCAACACACTACAGCAACTGGTTTTCTATCAGCCAGAGGAGGAGACAAGGATTCAGCATGTATGCAATATTTCTAGGACAGCTGTAGGAAAGATTAGGAAGAACAGAAATGGCTGGGCCTGCTGTTGTTTGACACCTCCAAAATAACTTCAGATACAACAATGAAATGACAGACTGCTTCAACTGCTTCTCCAATGTAATGAAGACGAATTCAATAAAAATATGCTAGTGGGGAATGTAGCTGTGCTGGGTTCAGCAGTAGCAGTCATTTTTCTTCTTCTTAGTAACTGCTGCAGTGCTGTGTTTTTGACTTTCAGCCTGGGAACAGCACTAATAACACCAATGTTTTTAGTTGCTGCTCAGTAATGTTTACTCTGACCAAGGACTTTCTGAGTCTCATGCTGTGCCAGGGAGGAGGGGAAGCCGGGAGGAAGCAGAGACAGGACACCTGACCCAAACTGACCAAAGAGGTATTCCATACCACAGCACGTCATGTCCAGTGTATAAACTGGGGGCAGTTACCTGGAGGGTCAAGAACAGTGCTCGGGTTGGGCTGGGTATCGGTCGGCGGGTGCTGAGCGGTTGTATTCTCTTCCCTTGTTATTTCCCTTATCATTGTTATTGGTGGCAGCAGTAGTGGTTTGTGTTATACCTTAGTAACTGGACTGTTCTTATCTCAACCTGTGGAAGTTACATTCTTTCGATTCTCTTCTCCACCCTCTGGGAGGGGGGGGGAGGAATTAGTAGGCAGGGAGTGAGTGAATGGCTGCGTGGTTTTCTGGGTTGCCTGGTGGGCTTAAACCATGACGGTAGCTTACCCTTAAGTGTGATGAAGTGATGTGAAATGAAATTAAATAGGGATATTTGTTGTCTTATCAAAACAGGAGGCAGGCAAAAATCCCTATTAACAATCTAGTTTTTCAGAGTGAATGACTGTAATTATTGACCAGAAACATTTTGTTAATATATCTTCACTCAACTTTCCTGTATAGAATAGGATGCAATATTTTTGTGTAATTAAATAAAATGTTAAGAATATGTCATTTTGTTATGGACACCATACCCCGCAGCCCTCCCCCCCCCAAAAAAAAAAAAAAAAGATTTGTGAAGGTTTCTGGCATCTTTAATTGCCCATATCTCCGACTTCTAAAAAAATTCAGGGCTTGGTTTTTTTTCGCAACCTGTTAATGGATGTTAATCATGGGAAGTTTGCTGCTAACAGGACAACTTCAGCATCTGAAATAAAAAATTGCTGTTGGGACTTCAAATGTATTTATATGTGGAGTTTACAAAATTTCTGTCATGATGTTAAGGAAATAAATTGATTTGTCTTATTTTATTCTCAGATTCATTTTTTAATTTAATACAACATTTCACTGAAGTGATCAAGACTAATGATAAAGAGGGATAGTAAGTGCTTTTAATGAGAGAGAACGTGATCACCATTCCACAAAGACTTCTGGCATGATCTTTTTACTTCTAGGTCCTCTCCCCTGCTTAGTGGGTATTTTGAAGTTAGGTGTCTTCACTGTGCTCTTCTTAGTGAACCATATGTGGCAGAGTGCTACACACGTCATTCTTGGGGGGTGAGAGTGTTTTCTTTGTGCCTATCAGCAGGTGTTTCTCTACTTCTTTACACAGCAGAGTCTGTTCTTGGAAGGGTTGGCTCATGGCGGTATTGAGGAAAAGTAAAAAAAAAATTCTTCCTTTAGGCAAACAATGACCTTCACACAAGCTGCTGTTGCCAATAGGGTCTGTAGCACAGGGGACAGGATATTACCCACATAAAGCCTCAAATGCAGGACAGAGATCAAAATCACTCTCTTATGGTCCTGTTGTCCTTCACATACGAGTCTGAGGAGACAGTATTACCACTTTCTAACTGTGGAATTTTCCAGTACTTCAGAGATTTTCTGAGAATACAGAATATATGAAATAGTTCACTTAGCTGTCCCACCTGAGGTGGTGGGAAAATTTTGCCTCTCACCTGTTTGTATTCTTGGCATATGGGAGCTGAAAAGCTAGGGGAGTGGGGTGTAATTGAAAGTGCCTGAGGTCTCTATTGAAAAAATTACAGTATCAATCACCAGAATGCAGGGTTTAGGATTTCTTTTTTTTTTCATTTTGCTTTAACTGTTGTTTGCTGTACTGCACTGTGTAGTGGCTTAGCTGATTTACAATTCTAAGAATTTAGTGTTCAAGTGATATTATGTATTATGAAATGTATCCAAGACAAGGGAATTAATTAATGAAGTATTTCAGTACATTCTACATCAAAATGATTTTTGATTATGAAGTAAATGTGAATAAAATATGAAGTTTAAAAACTTCATTAAACAAGATTATTTTTTTTTCTATTCTCAAATTAAGAATATTTTTCTTCTGGTTACCTTTGAGGACTCATGGGGTAACAGCAATATCACTCGTAAAATCTGAAAATTCACAGGAGTTATATTAACACATTATTTAATTGGCTAAACAATAACCACAGTACTGTGGAGGGTAAAATTTATTTTCTACTTGAGGGACTATAATTTCCCAAGAAAAAGACATCATATATTTTCCAGATCTAGTGGCACACTTAACTACCACAGCATGAATCCTATGAGATAGACAAAAAATATTTTAAATTATATACACCTTTCTCAGATACAATATCTTATACTAGTAAATCCTATTGATCCAATAATATTATCTTGGGGGATAACCAAAATCCTTATTCTCTACTTTAAATCATCCATGAAGGCATGTTTGGAAAACAATTGCCTTGAAAGAAGATTCTCACCTGAGACAAAACTTACATATTTCAAGTTACCGTGGGTGAAATCTGATTCTTATTCCTTGTGTTTTAGTTAATTGAAAAATGTTTTTCTCTCATGCATTTTGAACTCTTTAGGTTTTGAAGTTCTGTAGGTGGGTGAATAAAATAAATTTTCTCCAATATTTGCCTACTTTGTAAAGACTCTAAGAAGAACTGCTAAAGACCTGGGTTTTTTTTGTTTGTTTTGCTTTTTATTTTTTCCCACATGCTGCTTTCCTGTGCTATTTAGATGATGTGGGGAATTTAGGTAACCATAATGATAATATATATTTTCATTATTTTTTTTGCCTATGTTTTCCAGAAAACAGACATTTTTATTCTTCAACTATAGAACTCAACTGTTATCTTTAGTCACACATAATGCCTCTCTAATTCCCCAAAACTTAAAAAAAGTCTAATTTCATTAAATTTTTTTTTGATTTTTGGATCCAAAAGTATGATAGTGCCTTTATGGACTATCACTTAAGCAACATTTAGGAAAATCTAGCTCAATGGAAGAATGTAGACACTCACTTTTGTATGTGCCACTGAATACACAAAAAGTAAAAATAATAGCAAGAAAAGTAAAGTATTAGAAGTTCAGAGTGTTGATCTGAACTATTTTTGAGGCTTAAGCTAAACCTAAAATTCCAGCTGTCACTAGTTTCACACTGGACATCTTACTTCAGAATGAGTTTTATCTCCTTAGCTATCGATAACTTTCAGAATTTTTGCTTTCAAGAATGATACTTCTAATGGTAGCTCTGCCTTAAAACTCTTTGTCCAGATAAATTGATCTCTAAAAATCAGAAACCCCACTTAATTGAAAGTGCAAGCAGATTCCTTTATTTAGATGTGTTTGGGGTTGATTCGATGAGTTGCTCATCTTACACCGTACATCTGGTCCAAATGCTTTACTTTGTGACTAGGAAATAAAAAAGAGTGGCTACCACAAACCCATCAGTGCTTCTGAGCATGGCACTCTCTTAGGTCAGACTTAGGAGTAGCGCAAACAGGAAACCAAACCAAGAAATTGCAAGTATGCGCTACACACTATTATAGTTGGCAGTTCTCAACAGCTAATTAGTGGTGTGAGATCTAATAAATTTTTTTCAACAATACTCTTTTTAGTCCATGCAAGGTAACAATGATCACACTTTATGAGAGCATGATATTGTCAAAAGCTTAAGCTGTTCATGTACTTCAAAAGATACTTTTTGTCTGCTTGCCTCAAAATACTGACAGCAACAGCTTTTCAGGACTAGCAAAACATCGTATTAGGCTTAGCTGCTTCATCATAAAATATGAAAGGTTTCTGATCTGAAAATACTAACCTACTCCGGGTTTCAGCAAGCTTTTAGAGCAGCTACATCTTGCATAATGCTCTGCATAATTTACTTGAGACACACAGTTCTCATAAAGCCAAACATCCAGAACACAAGTGAAGGGAAAAAATCCTGTCACTCTTATGGCTTCAAGAAAGCATGAATCTCACCAACAGAAAAGCACTGCCTTACTGTTGTCTTATACTTGCCTTGATTAAGGAACGACATTCTGTCAGCTTTTTACCAAATTGCACCAAATTTTTCACCAAGCCAAGCATCAACTTGAGTCTAAGCATAAGCCTTACATTTAACCAGGTAGGTTTCTCTCTTTTGCCACCCATAATGTAAAATTAAAAAATAAGAAAGGGTTTTAAATATTACTGCTTAGAACAGTAGAAAAGTTGATACACTCTTTTGCTGTTCAAAAAAAGATTCAAGAATTATGGTTGTTGGGAAATAACTAGGAAATATCCAGGGAGAGCAGACACAACTGTTCATTCTAAGGTCTTTATAACATCTACAAGGCCCATCCCTGAAAGTTTCAGAACTATGCTGAGCTAAAAAACTTGCTTCCAGGCAAGAACATCAGCTTAGAACAAGATCTTAAAGCTGACTCCACCATACACAGGCTTCTTCAGAGTTATGTGCCTGTTGCTGATTTTTGCAGGGCATGTACATTTGTCTCCTCAGAAACAGCATGATATTGTGAGTCAGAATAGCCAACACAGTGATTTGAACATTTTCAGATAAAGTGATGATACTATAGCTTTGTGTAAATCTTGTGCTTCTTTTGGTGGGTGACTACTGGATGAACTGCTCTTGAATATATTTTCACATCTTTTTTTGCTGCTGGAGCATCCTATTTGAGCCCTGCTTCTACTATAACTGTCAAAATCAGTCTTTCAGTGTGGCCAGGGAATCAGAAGTTTTTCTGTCAGTGTCTGTGCTGGCTTCAAAATAGCTGTGTGCGATTAGATTTTTTTTTTTTTTAAATTAAATCTCAGCAGTCGAAGTGAATGAGGACCACAAAGGTGTTTTATTGTAGATGGTAGTAGGAGAATTTGGTTTTTGCTCTGGATGAAGTCTGTTACACTTTGACTGTTGATTTGGTGCCCTGAACACATTGCCATCCGCACAATAACATAAACTTATGTACAGAAATGAAACAAAGAAATGTGACCAATGCGTGTTGTCTTCACTCTGTTTCAACTAGAAGAGAAGAAGAAACATTAACAAAAATGGTGGAATTAGCCTTAAGTGGGATGTTGTGGCATTGGATATTATTTATGGTGTGTTAAATTACTGACATTGTATAAAGTCGGCTAGTTTGTAAAACACAACAGAAACAGAAATCTTCACACTAAAGGACGTTTTGCTCCTCTGATGTGCTGAATATTTGATCTCATCTAATTTTCATCTCAGCAATCTTAAAAAATCTCTCATCTGCAGGCAGTCTTTCTCACATATTACTGGAACTGTCCCAAACCTGGGAATTTTCTCTGTTTCCTTGAATGTTTCCTTGGAAGTTCCATAGCTGGTCTCAGAATGGAAAGGCCATTGATGTTTTTCCAAACTTTATGAGCAGCAGAGTATTTGTGAATGTAGGCTGGAGTTTGTGTTCATATTAATGTTTGAAGATCATTTATCAAATTCATATTTTGAGGCCTGATAATATGTATTATTTTAAACTACAAATACATTATTATACTCATGTAAAATTAATATGATTATAAATTAGACTCCATTGTTAGAAGAGAGACTAGACTTATTCTCATCACTGCTTGGTTTGGTGTCAACTAGTCATGTTTATTATAGCAGAAGGTTTAAAAATAACAGCAACTTGTCTATAATGTTTCCAACTTGGATTTGATTAACTATAAATTCTCTACTTAACCTTTATTTTTCTGTTTTGAAACCTAAGCTTGATTTCAAATTTTCAGTACAATAAATGAGTACCAAGGACTTTAAATGCAAACTACATTAGCCACACATACAGCTCGTCAGATTAAAAATTCAGTGATACACACTGCTGAGACTGTCAACACAAACACAGTGCCTTTGTATTCTACAGTAATTCCTCTTGATGTCATCAGTGTTGCAAGAAGGTGAGTTTCTTACAAACAAAAACTAAATCATAACAAAACAGGATTACCTGTTTATAAACTCATATAAGTTTGTCTCTAGGCAGAAAGACATTGCAAAGCATTGCAGGTAATGTTAATCAAAATGATAGTTTTATATGTAGTAATAGTAACTAAACTTTAGCAATATAGAGTCTAATTAACTCACATAAAGTTTAGATGGAAACTTTTCTCTTTAGCATTTTGCCTTCTCTTGACGGTGACTTAGCTGGTGCCTCTACAGACATTTTCTTTACATTATAGAAAACACCCACAACCTAAATGTGCCATGCCAGTAGAAACAGGTGAAATGGGCATGATTCTTAATGTAAAAATATATTATACAGTGTTAGGGTCTCAGTGTAAAAATATTTTTATAAATGTTTATAATAAAAGTTATCAATTGTCTTGTATTCTTTTCCACATCTTTCTCTAAGCTGGCCAAGTTTCTGGACTATCAAAGTTTTTTCCCTGTTAACTGCAAGGACATCAGCCACACCAATCTTTGAAGGGTTAAACATCATGCAAAGAAGAGCCTTTTGCATAAATACCCTTTGTTATTTCCCTTATCTGTAGTTTCTACAGAGAACTGGACTTGCTAACAAACTTTTTTCCCTTATTCAAAAGGGTGAGAAAGGGGGACAAGATTAGGAAATACAGGAATTAATAGAAGAAAGGAGGGAAGATTAAAAAAGGATTGTAGAAAAAAAAAGGAAGGGATAGGAAAATAATACAGTGAACCTAAGATGCAGTGAAGCTTGAGAAAACTAAGAAGGGGAAAATGAGTGCAACTGATACTGAAGAATAAGAAGCAAAATCTTGCATAAAGATATACAGGTTCTTTTTCTGGTGTTGGAGATGATATAGTTGTGACAAACATACCAGACATGAAAAATATTTGCAGAACTAAAAAAGTAGATTTCATCCTTAGAAAAATTGTAATGAAAATGTAGAATTCAATAGAATTCATTAATATTGTAGTAAAGTTATTTTTATTATTTTGATGTCTTTTTGTTGGCACAAAAGAATAAAATAAAACTATTTTATCCACAAAGGCATTGCTGCTTGGCAGCATACTACTTCAATTTGATAGCAACACACTGGTTTATGTTACAAAGTAGTTCTGAATTCTGAAGACATTGTCATATCTGTAAGAAGTGGATTCTAAACCAGAGTGGTTTTGTTGAATTAAATATGAAAAGGAATAATGCAATCATTACAGAATTCCCTGTCTTATTTATTTTTATATGGAGTTCAATACAAATATCAACTAATATGTGTTTCATTTATCAATGTTTTCAAGTTTTCAATTTTTATTGTGTTACAGAATATTCTAGTGACACTGTATGACTGTGAATAGTACCAGCAGAACCAGAAATACCACACAAGAAAACTGCACTGAAGGGCTACACACTTGGTTCACACTTGTCATCTGTATAATGTCTTCTTTGAAACAATAGTATCTAATAGTGTAACTACTCCTGCTGGTTTCACGTTGGCCAGAATGCAAGATCATAATAAAATAATTTCATCATTTAGGGGTAAGGGAGTAAACAAAATGGTTGAAAGCAATATTCCTTCACCTACTGTGTTCATTCTTGTATTTTCTTCTTATTTCCATTCTGGCAACTGTTGTTGCCTCTCACTGATCCCACAGTACCTCATGGTACAACAGGAAAAATCTGATAACCTTCCATCGTCCCTCACATTGCATATTGGGTATGGGTCTGGCTTCTGTTTCAAGTGGGGATCCTGCTCCTTTCAGAGTCCCCCAGGAAGTTCATGCGCTTCAGGTTTGTTGCTTACTTGGTCTCTGCTGTCCTCATCCTGACTGTCCAAAACTTCTCCCGGATTCACACTCCCAGCTCAATCCTTGTTTGGGTTTCCTAATGTAGCATAAACATGACAGAGGAAAAAGTCGTGTTTCCCTCTTACTATCTTCCTCTCTTCCGCACATTCATATTACTTCAAACAAAGTCTTAAATAGCACATACAATCAGAAAACTGGATATCAAGAAATTCCATTGCAGTGGGTGGACAATATATATTTAGAAATTTACCAAAATATGAACTCACCAATTAGAAGATCTTGACTTATTTTATTATATGGATCCTTTTAGGCCAATAGCAATAAATGCAGAAAAGACAGTGTGCCTTGTAAAGAGATATGTTGTGCAAAGGGAGTTAGAAAAAAGTTAAAGAATACAAACATTTTGTGATTAACTTCTTCACATAAATTATAGGAGATTAATCCAAATATCATTAATGTTGAAGTCATACTTAAACTGTCACAGATGATGACTGTTCCATTTTGCCTTTTGAAATCAGTGAAAAACACACAGCACAATCTTCCTCATTCAGAGGCAATCAAGGAAGGAGACTAAACTGTTAATGGCCAGTTTTGAGCCAAAATGAAATTCAAAGATGCAAATTTCCAAAGTGGTTCAAAATGTAAGTGATGATAATCAGTAATTCACAAATTACCAATTTGATAAACTGTGACATAATGATAGCAATGAGATTATCGTGCCAGTTAGAAGCAAATCTATATTCTGCTTCTAGACACACAGAGCTGCTGGTTAAGACTGAGAAAAGATAACAGATGAATATTTCTGTAGTCAGAGTAAGTCCCACAAATAACCAAACGGTTAAATATAGAAAGATCTTAGGGAAAAAATAATCACAGAATAAGTGAGGGGTGGCTACAACAGTTTAAAAAAGCGAGTGTTTATTTTTTCTTTATCTTGGTAGACTAATCTATGTGTTTCAGAGAGAGAAAAAAAAAAGCAGAGAAATCATTGTCTTCCATATCTCTCCTTGTTTGTGCTACTTTTGTACGTATGTACACGTTTACTTGTGCTACCTATGTACCTTTGTATTTCAGTGCTGAGAAAGCTGAGGTGCAGTGATTACAGCTTTTCATGATCCTAGGTACAGTTAATGCTATTTAGCTTTCAATCTCTTTGGTTTTTAATATTGTCTTTTTCTTCTATTTTATCAGCATAATCACAGAGTGCTTTCGGTTGGAAGGGACCTTAAAGATTATCTAGTTCCACCCCCCTGACACAGGCAGGGACACATTGCACTAGACCAGGTTGCTGAAAGCCCACATCCAACCTGGCCTTGTAGACTGCTGGGGATGGGGCAGCCACAGCTTCTCTGGGCAACCTGTTCCGGTTCCTCACCACCCTCATAGTAAAGAATTTCTTCCTAATGTCTAATCTAAGTCTACTCTCTTTGAGCTTAAAGCCATTCCCCCTTGTCCTGTCACTACATACCCCTGTAAAAAGTCCCTCTCCAGATTTTTTTTTGTCTCACTTTAGGCACTAGAAGCTGCTCTAAGCTCTCCCCGGAGCCTTCTTTTCTCCAGGCTGAACAAACCCAGCACTCTCAGCCTGTCTTCACAGGAGAGGTGCTCTCTATTTACTCTGTTTACTGTAAGGTTATTGGGACAGAAAAGTTCAAATGAAAAAAATAGGCTTATAAAAGGTGGAAGCAAGGACAAGCTTCCTGGGAAGAGTACAGTGATGTTGTCCAGGAAACTAGGGACCAGATTAGGAAAACTAAGGCCCAGTTAGAATTAAACTTGGCTGGGGATGTTAAGGATAACAGGAAGGGATTCTGTAGGTACGCAGTGAATACAAAACAGGCTAGGGACAACGTAGGCCCCCTCTGGAAGCTCTTGGGATAACAAGCTACACAGGATTTGGAGAAGGCTGAGGATCTGAATGACTTCTTTGCCTCCGTCTTCACTGGCAAAGGCTCTGACCAAACCACCCAAGACTTGGAAGGCAGATGCAGGGACTGTGAGAATGAAGACCTTGCGCCCACTGTAGGAGAGGATCTGGTTCGAGACCATCTTATAAACCTGAACGTACACAAAGCCATGGGACCTGATGAAATCAATCTATCTGCGAGTCCTGAAGGAGCTGGCAAATGAAGTTGCTAAGCCGCTGTCCATAATATTTGAAAAGTTGTGGCAGTCAGGTGAAGTTCCCGATGACTGGAAAAAGGGAAATATAAGCCCCATTTTCAAGAAGGGGAAAATGGATGACCCGGGGAATTACAGACCAGTCAGTCTCAACTCTGTGCCTGGCAAAATCTTGGAGCAGATTCTCCTGGAAGGCATGCTAAGGCACATGGAGATCAACAAGGTGCTTGGTGACAGCCAGCATGGCTTCACTAAGGGGAAATCCTGCCTGACCAATTTGGTGGCCGTCTATGATGGGGCTACAGAACTGATGGACAGGGGTAGAGCAGTTGATGTCATCTACCTGGACTTGTGCAAAGCGTTCTACACTGTCCCACATGACATCCTTGTCTCTAAATTGGAGAGACATCAATTTGATGGATGGACCACTTGGTGGATGAAGAACTGGCTGGATGGCTGCCCAAAAAGAGTTGTGGTCAAGGGCTCAGTGTCCAGCTGGAGACCAGTAACGAGTGGTGTCCCTCAGGGATTGGTGTTGGGACCAGTCTTGTTCAACATCTTTGTCGCTGACATGGACAGTGGGATTGAGTGCACCCTTAGCAAGTTTGCCGATGACACCAAGCTGTGTGGTTCGGTTGATACCCTGGAGGGAAGGAATGCCATCCAGAGGGACCTTGACATGCTTATGAGTGGGCTGATGCCAACCTCATGAAGTTTAACCATGCCAAGTGCAAGGTCGTACACCTGGATCAGAGCAATGCCAGGCACAGCTACAGGTCAGGCAGAGAAGAGATTCAGAGCAGCCCTGCGGAGAAGGACTTTGGGGTGTTGGTCGATGAGAAAATGAACATGGGCTGGCAGTGTGCACTCACAGTCCAGAAAGCCAACCGTATCCTGGGCTGCATCAAGAGGAGTGTGACCAGCAGGTCAAAGGAGGTGATCCTGCCCCTTTACTCTGCTCTTATGAGACCTCACTTGGAGTATTGTGTGCAGTTCTGGTGTCCTCAACATAAAAAGGACATGGAACTGTTGGAACAAGTCCAGAGGAGGGCCATGAGGATGATCAGGGGACTGGAGCACCTCCTGTATGAAGATAGGTTGAGAAAGTTGGGGCTGTTCAGCCTGGAGAAGGCTGCATGGAGACCTCATAGCAGCCTTCCAGTATCTGAAGGGGGCCTATAGGGATGCTGGGGAGGGACTCTTCATTAGGGACCGTAGTGATAGGACAAGGGGTAACGGGTTCAAACTTAAACAGGGGAAGTTTAGATTGAATATAAGGAGGAAATTCTTTCCTGTTAGGGTGGTGAGGCACTGGAATGGGTTGTCCAAGGAAGTTGTGAATGCTCCATCCCTGGTGGTGTTGAAGGCCAGGTTGGACAAAGCCTTGGGTAAGGTGATTTAATGTGAGGTGTCCCTGCCCATGGCAGGAGGGTGGAATTAGATGATCTTAAGGTCCTTTCCAACCCTAACTATTCTATGATTCTATTCATGCTGTAAACATGTAGTTTAGGTATACCATCTATTTAATTTAGGTGTATCATACATCCTTGCTGTATCTCCATTGCATCAATATTTTAAACTGGGTCCTTCATCCATGAATGGCAAATCTAAGGCTTTTGGCTATGCAACTAATAGGCATAAAAAAAATTAGAGAGAAAAATGCATCTTTTATATAATAGGTGACAAATTTCCAAGATACACAATAACACTCTTTGTCCATATCCAAAGAAACCTTGGTTTATGATGGCTATGAAATCTAAATATATTTTGCGATCTTTTCGTGCAAGGGTCTGCCTGATATCTTCTGGATGAAAATGACTGAGCTATTTCACAAACAGAAAGAACACTTATGTTTGTGCTTAATACACAGCAGAAAAAAAAAAGCAGCCAAGCCTGGTGATACAGATTTTTAACGATACACCAGCAAAAGTGACAGGAAAACTTTTTGTCACACTGAAAAACTGTCATTTAGGCTGATCTGAAGATCAGCACCCTGCTATTCCAGAACCTATTAGATTTCACAAAGCCATTGAGAAGAGTAACTAGTGCATCTCAACATATAGAAATCTCCACAGATCTAAATGCATTGTAACCCTGAATCAGCAATGAAAAAGCTGAGTAAAGAGCAACAAATCTCATCTGAACTACTGTTCATTGCACAGTACCACTGAACTGAATGCTGTAATCAAAAGCTTCAGCACCTGAACCTTGGCCAAGCAGAGCTCCAAGGTCAGCTCACTTACTAATTAAGGTGTTAAGATCAGAGAAAAGTGAGACGTTCAGGTATATGAAAGGCACAACAAAAACTGCTGTTGCATCATTGGGAGGCCTGTTCCCAGTTATGGATAACCCACTGAACCTGTGCCCTGGTGCAGTTTCCTGATCTTCCAAGTCTTAATATAGTTTCTCCCACTCAGCTGGGAACAAATCTGATGTTTCTCTTATTAGTTCCTGAAACAAGACTTCTGTAGCACCGCAGAGATATGAAATCTATACAGTCAAAGGTCAATTTATAAACCTGCTAAGGCAGACTTCTTCAGCCAGTGAATCCAACAAGAAGTCAATACTGGGATAGTCCCCATAATAGAAGATAAAGTATTATTTTATCCTTGCTTTGTTCTTTGACTCTTCTCCAAGCATCTTCTGTTCACCAGCGCTGAAGAAAACTTACTGTGCCATATGGATTTAGGTTCTTGTAAGGACATTGGCAGTTTTGTCTCTTAAATAACATTGTTGTTTTGCCCTACATAGAATAGTATCAATGACCATATTTTTAAAATCTAACTTGTCTTCAAGTGTATATGTGTATTTTTGGAAAAGAATAAACCTGCAAGGACTGCTTCTACACAGTAAGTGACATATTCCATGGGTGCTAAAATCAGTCCTTGAGATCAGATCATTCGCTAACTGATCTGGAGCACTTTGAAGACAGTAAAAAGGGAAGTGGGAGAAAAGTAAGGTAAAAGTGATGGAGAGGAATAGGCAGAGAGAAGGGCTGGTGGAGAAAGAAGAGAATGCAGATTGGGAAAGCAGCCTGATTTGGAAGATATTCCAGGGAGCCTGGGTAAGAAATGCTTGCAGTGAGTTTAGATGATAATTTTTGTGAATGATTTGTTTGAGAAGCAGAATACCAGGGTGCAATAGAATATAAAGGAAATGTCATGTGTTTGTGTGTTTACCTGTTTTGTAAGGGAATGCTGTGGAGATGAAAAGCAGTATCACCACAGTTTGCAAATGCCCATCTCTAGGAGTTCAGAGATATGATTATATACATCACCCCTAAATGTCTGGACTATTTATTAGTTTTTATACTGCTGGACTACAGGACACCATCTATCCGTGTATGTGTTTGATGGAATTTGAAATAACCAGTCAGCTCTATACTAGAGAGTAATTCTTTTTCTTTTCTGTTTTCAACCTCTATTTTCTAAATCACAGCTATCTGAATCTCAGGGAAGATACAAACAGCCTGGGTTAACATGGTGCTTTTGAAGCACTGAGTAATTCCCAAAGACACTTAAGTCAAGATAAGCCCCAAGACTATTCAACAACAGAGCCAAAATTGGTTTTATGTTCTTTTTTTGTTCTGGAGGCATTTTCTTTGTGTTTTTAAATGCACTGCAGTCTGAATAGATAGGTACCTAAACTCTCTTGTGATTTAAAGATGAATGGAGAAAGAATGGAGGTTCCTCAATTCTTCCCTAATAAACCAGGAAGATTATTCATAACCAAATCATGCTTTAGTCAGGCAGATTATATTAAGATCATTTATGAAGGTCAGGGTAGTAAGTAAGCTCATATACAAGTTTCTGGTCCCTGTTAGCTGTATTTAGTTCTGATCCAGTCTATTGACTGCATAACATGAATGAATAAATAATCTGATCAATAATGACTAGAAGTCTCTGTCTGCTTCTTCCCACTAGTTTTTTTCCCACTGGGTTTCCTCCTGGCTCCAAGGCTCTTGTGTTTCTGCTGCTCAGTGACCCATTTACAAGTACAAATTGGGATATGCTTTCCCAGAACTGGTGCCAGGGTCACCAGTCATGGTGTCATGTTGGGGAATGGGAACTGTAACATAGAGCATTTTCAAGGATATGCAATCCAGGTACTTCTGATGGTGCACAGTTTAGCCTTCGGTGATGATAATTAACAGTGCTGAGGAGTCTATGCTAGTCTAGTCCCATGGAACTAAGTGTCATTTTTCTTCTGAAGTAGAATCAGCACTTGTGTTAAAATGTCACTCTCAGTCCTCTCTTCAGTGCTTGATGCACAAAGTCCCCAGGTGTATTTCCCATATTCCATAGATACAAATTTTTGGACTGTTGTTATCTGTAGAACCTGTGGTCTGCCACCAATGAGTCACTTTGCATGAAATTTCCCCAAATGTAGCATTTTACTATCTGATGATTTTTCCCTATACTATTACTTAATTCTCAAAAATATGTTTATATGTACAACAGTGTTTATATTTTTCCCTAATTTGTATTATGTTGCAGAAATATTTTTCTGGCTAGAGAACCAAAAATGTTGTCCAGGGTTTTCAGAATTTGTTTGTCCACAATTCTAGCTCATCATTCATCCAAGATGAGTTGTGATTCAGGCTTTAGATTTGATATACATGATTTGTTTTACCTTTTCTACTTGCTTTTTGAGAGTTACAATGCAGGATCATAAAACTATTGTCCTTTAAAAAATACTTTTCTTACTTTGTTTACCAAGATTAAGTGTTCTTAACTGTTTATGGTGTCAAACATTGAAAAAATAACAGGTAATGCAGGCTCAAACACATTAATAACGATTGACCATTCTTTTACAAAAGTACCCTACATTCATAGAGTAGTAAAATAGATGGTCATTCCTAAGTTTATGTAAAGCTTAAAATACCTTCCTTAGACTCCTGCTGTTTTCATTTTTCAGTATTCATTCTTGTTCTCAGGCCTAATGAAAAATTACAACTTTCCCCAAATACATATCAGATCCTGTAAATTTATCAGGAAAGAGACTGGGAAACCAAAACAGTGTAGCAGACCATAAATGTTGCTCTTTAATGTTTTCAACTTTCTTTTTGTCATAATGGCAGCCCCTTTATCACTTACCATTCAGATTACTGAGAGTTACAAATGTTTAGGCCAAGGAGTCTCAAGGGTTCTAGAAATATAAACATTGTTTTACCATGCCATCCCCTGGGATAATAGTCTGTCTATAAGCCTGGAAAAGTAATAGGGAAAGAGATGCTCTGCTCTGAGAATTTCAGTGTGTCATTGAACATTTTCAAGTGTTTACTTGAGCTACAGACCTGAAAATGCATTCCTATGAAAATTGGAAGTGACAATAAAAATACTTCTTATAATAACATTTCAAAGTGCTGGTCAGATTCTTTTCTTACTTGTTAAACTCATTGAAGCTTATTCTCTATCTATAAAAAGAGATGCCTCTCAAGGCATCTTGAGTAGAATTGTTTATCTTACTTTAATTAATGTAACCTAAAATGTTTAATCTAGAGATATATTTGAAATAGTGTAACTGAAAAATTAGGTTTTGACAACAAAAGCAGAAAACAGGAATAGAAGGTATTAAGAAAACTCAAATTAATATCGTTCTATAGATGAATTGATTTTTATACCATTATTTACTATTCCTCGACCTTTACCAGTGACCTTGATTTTATTTGTGCAGAAGAAAAAGTTTGGTAGCTATATGGTTTGCTTTTGATGAGAACAGTAAAAAATATACAAAGTAATTAAAAAAAAAATTTATTAATTTCCACCTGAAGATCCCAAAGCCCTCAATAAAACATTTATTAATTAAGCTTCATCCCCAATCCTGTGAAGATAAACACATTATATATTTCTATTTATAGATGAGAAAACTAAGCCACAGCACACTACTGCCACACATAAAGTGTCAGCCTGGGCCAGCAAGAGAAACCTGGGACCTGATCCTTCGCTGTTTTGGGTTTTGCATGTAATTGCTGACACCTTTGCTAGGTGTGCATCAGGAACTGCTGGATTGGAAACTCAGCCTTTTGGACATGCTTCATTTATTTCAGTCTTGTATGAACAATTGCACCAAAATGCACAATGTTACGTGATGATGAGACTTCAATAGTTAGTGCATTGTCAATAAAAAAACAGTTCCTCCTTGCTCTGACCCCCTCACACAAGATACCGCAGGGCTATTAACTCTTTAGTGTGTTTTTGCCTTATAAAATTGGGATCTGCTTTTAAAGAAGCACAACAATTGTATAGATCTGTTTTCACTTCTGCATTGATTTTTGCACTCATTTAAATTTCTCCTCCATCTGAAATCTTTCAATGAAAAGTGAAAGAAGGGGAGAAAAAGCTTACCATTATTTTAGATTTTAAAAAAATGTTCAAGATGAAAATATTTTCTATATTTTTGTTTGCTCTGTTTATAAACCAAGAGATTTATAAATTGTCATTAGGATACAATAAGGTAGTTTAACTCAATTTAGCAACAAATTCACTGTTTTTCCAAGCTATCAAGTTAGTGCCTTATTAAAATCCCAGTGGCACTGGAGTATCTGAGGTGGGGAAAAAAAGGTTAAACTGCATATCAACTACTGAAGGGAGCTGAAAGGATGTGGAGCCCAATTAAACCTTCAACACTGCTCTCTCTCATAAACACTTGCTACTTTATTCCCTCTGGAACACATTTCGAGGCAGCTAAAGTGGGAACCCGGCAAGAACCTTTTCATGAGATCTCTGTTATTGAGCCTCAGGTCCAGCCCAGTCCTTCTGGGTGAAAGGCTTCATACTCCCTCTCTATTAATCATCATCTGGCCTTCTAACACCTGGGACTGACTCCAACTCCCACTGTTGCTATATTGACAATATTCCCTGTTGATTTCCTCATTTTCTCAGCCAAGGCTAGAATGACCTCTTTAAAATTCTTTATAAACGTCAGTAATTGCCACATCAAACTTCAATTCATTACTTTCCCAGGCCTCATGTATTTTGATGATATGAAAGTTGACCACATTTACATGCAAATTGAAGTTTTATATTAATAAGGGCCAGTAAAAGGAGATTGCATGGTAATACTCCATTATGACTTTTAAATACATTTGCCCATGTCTCGACTTGGCATTAGCATGGTCAGACCATGAGGAAATCATGTTGGTCTGATTGCAATTTTGTTTTCCAATTGAAAGTACAATTTCATCAGGTTTCCCTGTCATTTCTAATAATGACTTAAGTTTGCTTGCTAAATTGAAGAATTTCTCCAGGCCTCTAGATGGGCTGGGAAACAGGTGAGGAGACAGCTGCTTCTGTATGAAGTGCTTCATTATGAACTACCACTATATTCAACCCCATAAGGCTTGTTTGATGATAGAAACAAAATTACTGAAGGTCTAGTGCAGCTGAGATTGATTATCTTAAGCATATTAACTTTTAACGTAAAACTTTGGAAGCACAACAGTTCATCTGTGAACAAAGCCTTTAATATCTTGATCAAAGGGTCCTTAACCTCTTAGACTGCTGTTTCATTGTTTGGCCTCAGCTTTTATATGCTGCTGTATGCTATCAGGAAAAGAAATACAACATTCTGCAAAAAGGGAATTGTGTATGCTAATGCAAAACTTCACAAAATCACTTTTCTAAACACTAGAGTATGTAGTCACAATATCAAATCCATGACTACATGCTGATGTCATTAAAATAACATTCATGTTATTGATTGTAGAAATCTGATTACATTTCTCAATGGACAGTAAAGAAATGAAAAAGATTTCATGTATCGATGGCAGATTACAGTAGAATTAAAAAATAAAATTAAAAAATGGTCCCTAGAGCTCTAGTGTCACAGGTATTCTGGGATGCTGTTAAATGTACATTTGGGGTTGGTTCCATAGAGACCAACAATGCTGTCAAAGAGAAAGAAATAACAAACAACTTTTATAAAATGTAGTTTATCACGTAATTGTCCTGGCTGATGCAAGCCATGCTTCAGTAAAAGTATATGTGATTTTATGTTAGAAACTCAAGCAATGATGCAACAAATTTATTCATGTAAAGGCCTTTTGTGCTTTGAGACCCCTCAGGATCAGTGAGATTATTAAGGAAGCACATACATAGGGGCTTGTTTGTGCAGACTCTTACTTTCCACTATATCCTTATAAGACAAGTCATGATAGGCGTCACAAGTGTAATAGGTGACATTCTTTGAATGGGCACATTTGTCATTGCAATAATTTTAGAAGTAACTGATATGCTAGAACTGGGCTGTACACTTACTATTTAAAAATTAAGATGAGATCCAATAGGACTATCTGCTTAAGTAGATCTCTCCTGTTTTTGCAAAGTCCTAAAGACCTCTGTCAACTCAGAGAAGGATTCAGGTTCCTCTTACATGAATCCTTATGTGTATATTGGAGTTGGAATTGATAGTTTGATAGTTCTTCAGAAGTGTGCCTTGCATTGGCCAAGTAGTTGGATGATAAAGCTCAATTTTATTAAGATTTTTCCTCATTGTTTTGTTTTTTAAAGGAACAATTTTGCTCTTTTATGTCAGATAAGTTTTCAACAGCAGCTTGAATAAAGAGAGGTCAATGAGCACATGATAATACCATAACATTTCTTATCAGTATTTATAATAAATATTTACACTGGGAATTGTTTAACTTATTATTAACTTATCATACCATGGTCTCAGTTACCCCTACCTGCTATCAAAACATAGTGCTATGAATTTATTTGGTAGTTCTGTCTTCCAAACAAAAGCAACAGGTAAATTGTGTGTTCTAATAAAAGGTCTAGTCAAAAGGACTACCATATGGCTAAGACAATGCTCAGCCCTTTTAGTCCAGTCCACAAGAGACCAGTGCCTGTTTCACAAACTCCGCAACCCTTCTTAACAGCCTGGCCTTAAAAGTCAAGAAGAGATTAAATCTAAACTGTGCTTCAACTTCAGAAGTACTCTTTGCACTGCACAAGTCAGCCTGAAAATTCAGGATGAGAAATCTCTGTATTCAGGGATTCAAACTCCCTCCTTCATAATCAAATACTGTGTGCAGCTACTTGGTCTGTATTTCACTCTGCCTGGGAGCAGCTGGGGGATGGGTTTCTTGCCTCTGGAAAATCAGGTTTTTTAGGTCTTTGAGAGACTTTTTTTTGTCTTGGAAGTCTCTGTCATAGCAACTTGAAGTAACAGAATTGATAGTAAGGATATAGGTGCAGGAGTTTTTTCTTTGAGAAAGTGTAAAGAATGTAATTATGTTTGATTTTTTCTCAAAGTGGTCTCGCTGTTTAAGCAGAAAATAATTTCTTTTGAAATACCTGAATAAGTCTTTGTATATAAATATATATGTGTGTTTATAAAATGGATAAAAACTAGAAATCTTAGAATCATAGAACCATTTAAGTTAGAAAAGACCTTTAAGATTAAGTCTAACTGATAAATCTTCTTCCTGACGAAATAAAGCCTGTAAATAACATGTAAATAACACATAACCTTGAAAAAGAAAGAGCACCAATAAAATAAGTGGTAATTACAAATGCCTACTGACGATCATGGCAGATTTCAGGAAATCAGAATGGCTGTACAGCTAAGATTCAAGAAAAGAAAATTACAGAATTCAAGAAAAGTCAATGAAGATGGTAACAAAACTTGATTATTTATTTCTCTTACGTGTTCCCTTTCCTCATCTACCGTATAAGAACATCCACAAGGCAAGTACAAACTGAAAGAACTGGTCTTATAGTGTGTAAGAACTGGTGCCAAAGTAAAATGTAACAGGGTCAGGTAAGCATTTCAACACCTAAAGAGAGTAAGATTTAGCTTATCTGTGCAAATGTAGACTGTTATTAAAAGCATAAGAATATCCAGATATCATGAATGAAGTCATAATTAATATGATACATAAAACTCTCATCCTTGAAACTGTAAGCAGTTAAAGGCAGAAAGACTTGCCCAAGCTTTTTTTTTTTTTGAAAGCCATGTTAATAAGAAGTTGGCACAAAGTTAACTTTTTTCAAAACTTTTACCTTGGACATATATTTATGACGTTATTTGAGAGATTTTTCATGGTGATTCAAAGACTTGATATGAAAAGTCAATAGCAACTTGAAAACACACAGCCATATGAAAAAATACTTAAATACATAAGAAAATGAACAAGATTAAAAGAATGAATATTAAAAGATGAATATTAAAAACTGCAGCTGAAGGAAGAGTACATAAATTCACACCAAACACCAAACTGGTAATTATCTTAGATTTATGGTTGTTTGCTGGTACATATTGCTGTTCTAGACTAAATGGCACTTGATTTTTCTCCTTTCTCCCCAAGCCAGCACTGCTGTCATTCACAGCCTGTACAGAACAATATAATTTATTCAAGAGAATGATATTTCCATATGTCTATTGTATTATTCCCACTCCTCTGGAGACCAGTTCCAGAAGTCTCTTTCCTCATCAGTCCATTACTAACCCAAAAGCTGGAATGACACCAATAGCAAAGACTCTGATTTTTGAAGTGTGTTAAATGACAGAGATACTGGTACTATGGGAGACACTGCTCAAAATCTAGAGTCATATACTGTGTATTGTAGCTGCAGTTTAGTATTTCAGAAATGTAAATTGAAAAGATATTGAAGGTTTATATATGCTTTACTCTCTACAGCTATGCATAGGTTAGCAGTTTGGGTGTAACTGTCCTATGCATAGCTCCAAGAGACATGAGAATAACTACGAAGAGACTGACACATTAAGAAAAATTCAGAGATAATGCCTTTCAAGAGATGACAGAAGTAACTTGTTCTTCAGGCTGAAAAAAAGAGACAATTTAGGGAACCATCTTCAGTTACATTAAAATAATATAACAGCAAAGTAAAAAGAAAGAAATTACTCTTAATTTTCATTGAGCATAAGAGACATAAGATATTAAATTGTGATAAAACAAAGTTGGAGATTGGGTGAGAAACAAAAGAAGGTGATGATGACTAAGTGTTGGAATAGACTGTCCAGAGAGGCTGCAGAACTTCCAGCACCATGTTAAAGAACAGGTTAGACAACATTTGTTGGGAAAGATTTACCTATAATTGTTTCAGGCTCTGGTCATTGTATTACATGGTTCAACACATGCATTCCAGCCCCAAATGCTGAGAGGAGTCTATTTTTTTTTTTTTTTTGTTAAAATCATGGTGAACCCAGGTATTTCTATACTCTAACACTGATTAAAACTGTTTATAGTATTTCAAACATTTATTACTATGGTTTGTATGATTTACTATGAGTTGCTTGTTCATTTAATATTTGTTTTACTCCAAAATCAAATTATAGCCTTTCTGGTTTTATGGTGGCACAGAACTATTAAGTGTAACTTGATGAAAAAGTATTTTAGAACTGATTTTGTAACTTTGTTATTTCATATTCAGTTGAACCAGACAAAAGGTGTTTTAAGAGTAGCCAGTGTAGGCCATGATAACTATTTATTTACATTAATCAGGCCTTGTTCTCCACCTTGCAAAAGCTGTGGGTGAGTCAAAATCTACTGCAGCATTCCATGCTCTTATACTATGTTAATGCTTGGTTTTCTAGCCTCACTGTGGTCCATCTGCATCAACCTGGAATATGGAGTGGTTCTGACAGAAATTTCTCCTAACAGACTGATGGAATACTTATTTATACTACTGCAGCCAGTTTTTCTTTCCCCTTTGTGATATAAAGAAAGGTCAACCATGTAGCTGTTCTTTGGTTCTTTCTATACTATTTCTTTGTTTTAATTCACATAAACCTTTACTCTCTATGGAAAGTTAAAACTAGAAAAAAAGCTTGTAGATATCATATTTACCTATTAAACAAGACAGAAATGTGCTTATCTACTTTATGAAAAATGTGGCTTTAAGTTATTTTGCAAAGGCAATGACTATGATTTGTCACCTGATTATCAGGTGTAAAAGCATTTATTAAATATCCTCCCCATTCAACCATTTATTGTTTTCATATGAAAGTAGTATACAATGACTATTGCATACATAACTCTTCAGTACTGTAAAAGCAGAAGGCTAAAAGCAGAAGGCTGAAGTGTGCTGTCCTTCCTATGATATTTCAATTTAAACATGGCTGCATTGCAGTAATGTCACATCTTGTTTACACTGTGGACTTGGTGGGAGACAGGGATCATTACAGGGAAATGCTGAGAAAAATACATTACACACTAGTCATAACCATAAAAGAAACTAAAAAGAAAGAGATATACTGATGCACTTGAGGCTTCTGTAATAGAACAGAAGAATAGGATTGCACTGAGAAATGCACAAAGGCAGTAAGTTTAGAAGAGAGTTACCACTGTGCTAAATTGTCAAGCTTGAGTCAAATGATATTACTTCTGACACCTCTGGCTACAGTACATTGCTTTTGGATTCAGTTTCTCCACTTTTCTTTGGTTGCTGCAGTAAAGGCAATTCCCTTGTGCTTTGATTGTTGAGATTATCCTCTTTTATATAGATCCCCCTTTCCTCTTCTTTCCTTCCTTTTCTGTACTAGCATTATGGGTGTGAGCAAAGATTATGCAGACTGCTGTAATGTAGTCAGTCATTGGCTTAGATAGCAAAAGCAAATACAGTACTGTACTGTTTGTATTTTTTTGTTGTTGTTGCATAATAAGATAAACATTATCAATTAGGGGTATCCACATATAGAAAAACGAACTTCAGTAGATTCCCCACTTTTATGCTCATATACAATCCATAAGTGTCAGCAGAAATAATATTCAGCTACTGCATTTCCCCTTCATTTTTTTTAAAATCACGGGTATCTCTCCATCTGAGTTTCTGCTGTTTCAAATCAGAAAAGTTTGTAGCATATGGAGAATGCAACCAGGTTTCAAGAGTTAAAGAAAAACCAGAAGCACACCATTACTGCCCACATGGACTTTATGATTGTCCCAGACTTGCATAGTTTCCATGTTACAAGTATGACCAAAGCCTGTTGTGGTGGTCCTGCCTTAAGTACCTTGCAGGGGGTTGACAAAGTGAGATCAAAATGGAGCTGAGAGCTCAAGAGACTGTCTTTAGTGCCAAATGCATTTCAACAGTAAATCAGAATCATACAGACCAACAGCCAAAGTGAAGCAACAAAATATATGTAAGCCTGACAGATAATGTAGATATACAGTCCTTTTGCAACTAGAGATGAGTGGGCAGCAAGAAGACTAATAAATGACAGGAGGCAAGGAGGTCACTGGCTAGAGAAGAGATATGACATGAAGGCCTTACTTGCTGTAATCTCCCTATCTGTTGCAACTTGTCTCTTCAGTAACCCGTGCTGAAACCTGAAATATTTCAGAACCCTTCCTTGGTAATCTTGACCAAAAGCTTGATCCTATAATGTAGTATGAGTGGAAGACAGCAGAACATACTGCATTACCAGAGCTGGGAATGGACAGAAATGTGGGCTCTGTCCTTTGTTAAAATTCTTCAGACTAATTTTAATTTACTACACTATACAGTGAATTAAAGGTAGAATTATTCAGAAAATAGAATAAGTTTTGAATTTTAGGATACCAGTGAAAAGAAACCCAAAATCAGTGGGTTTTTAATGACTTTCTAAGGGTTGAGGTTTTTACTTGTTTATAAGTTTAGAGTAAAATTGCCTTGGAAATGATTTTAGTAATCAGAAGAGAAGCTATTTGCAGGAACACCAAAGAAAATAAAGGAAAAGGAAAATAAAAAAAATTAACTGCTAGAAAATTTGGCACATTTTAAACTAAGGGATTAGTTAGTTGAACAGAAATGTATCATCAGACTAATCATCAAATTCTGTTACTAAGATTACATGCACTGTATTATATATATGTTCTCATGAAATTATTGATGTCATGTCAAAAATAATGCACTTTAAATCTCATTGATGTGCTTCAAATGTGATTTTGCTAATGGTTACTTGTATACACTAATTTCCTGAAGAAATTTACTTCTCTCATGGTTTATAATAATTTGTTTTTTTTCTGCCATCATCATTATTATTCTTTAGCATAAGCAGTTCCTCTTCCTCCTTTATTTATTGCAAGTATTTATTTGCTCTTTATATTCAGTGATTGTGTCATGTCTTTTTTGGTAGACTAAATAAACTAAACTCCAATGCATTGGACAACGGATCAAGAAGAATAGCTTTCCAAGATACTTCTCTATAGTGCTCCTGACTTCAAACAGGATACTGGCTACATAGCACACAGTTAGAAGATTAGTCCCAAAAAAGTAAATAATTGGGCTTATATGCAGTTTTGTTTTCATCTTGATTATGGTTATTTCCAGTTTTATAAAGCTAACATAATACACTCTCTATCAATTTCAGTTTTCATTGTTTGTTTTGTGCCACATTGATTATCCCCTCCAGTAATATTCAGGCCCTGCCATCTTCAGTGATGTTTGTTCTGTAAATGAGTTGTAGTACACACAGACAGTGAAAAAGTTATGGCAAGTATGATTACACAGAATCAATTTATATGATGCTTATACTGTTACAAAATATCTGCAGTTTTCTGGAGCAATGGACCCGTGGGGGCACATAGTAAATGAAACTGAAGCACAAAGTTTATACTGAGATAGACATATGGCAATTAGGCAGTCTATTCTGTGCATTCTGCATTTAACTATGTTTCTGAAAACTTGTTGACTGTCAGTTCCTTTCTCCTTTACTCAGCTTCCTTTATTGACCTTCCGTATACAATACAACTTACTTTTTTTTGTGTGTTACGTTTATCTTTTACTTACCTTGACAGCCTTTCAGTTCTGCAAAACTCCAGATTGGTTTTCCCTGTAACACTACATTAGGTAAAGAAGCATTATAGATAAATATTTTTTATTCCACAGAAGGGATGGACAAGCCTCATACAGCCATAGGGCAGAGCCACCAAAATCCTCTAGACCAGAACTTCTGAAGTGCTGTTAAGATGGAATTGAAGTGCCTGACTTCAGAAGAACAACTTGTAAAATCAGCCTTAACTGCTGACATATTCAGGTACCTTTTCTCTACATTGTTTGTATTTATCATCCCCACTGACTTGGAAACATAGAAAACAATAGTATTCAGTTCTCCTCTTCCTCCCATTCCCAGACCAGGGAGAGTATAATTCCTCTATGGTATGGGGATACACAGAATATGATTCTAAAGATGGATATCACATCCACACTCACCTCTGTTTTTAAAACACTACAGAGAACTGGGGGAAAAAAAAAAGGTTTTGTGTTCTAAATAAGCATCAAGAAATAACTATTTCTCTGGTAGCTTTTACAATCTATTTCGAGCATCTCATGTTAGGAACTGCAGTCTGTGAGCTTCTCTATCCCCCATTTATTACTGAGTACCTCTGTCACTTAAATCAGCACTGGGAGTCCTCCTTCTGAGCTAGGCAGTTTGTGCATTTTAGGAGTCTGTAACAGAGAATCTTTTTGCCTGTACCTTGTACTGGGTCTATTGGGAAGAAACAGCCTGCATGATGCTGTGTTTTAAACCTATGACTGAAATGGTGGTAACACACTGATGTTATCGCTATGGCTAAAGGGTACTTCCACAGTGTCAAGGCCTTCTCTATTTCAAACTCTGCCCTCACAGTGAGTTGGCTGGGGATGGGCAAGAGCCTGGGAAGGGACATAGCACAGTTAACCCCAAATGATCAAAGAGAAATCCCATACCACATGACATGGTGCTCAACAATAAAAATGGGGAGAGGGGAGAGAGTAGACTTTTCAAATTAGCTGTTACTCAGAGACTGGCATGTCATTGGTCTGGGGTTGGAAGATGCTGAGTAAATGCCTAGGTGTAATTTTTTTGTTCTGGTTTGATTTTCCTTCAGTTATTAAATTGTATCAGAAACCATGAGTTTCTCTTGCTTTTACCCTTCTGATTCTTTTTCCCATCCTGTTGGAGTGAATGGTTAAGTAACCAGGTGGGGGCTTAGCTACTGGCCAGGATCAAGCCACTGCATACCCCTATGTGTAAAGTTGGACTGTCACCAATCTGTCTTAGAATTATAGAATCATAGAATCATAGAGTGATTTGGGTTGGAAGAGACCTTAAAGTTAATCCATTTCCAACCCCCCTGCCATGGGTAGAGACACCTTCAACTAGGATCAGGTTGCTCAAAGACCAATTCAGCCTGGCCTTGAACACTTCCAGGGATGGAGCAACCACAATTTCTCTGGGCAACCTGTTTCAGTGCCTCACTACCCTCAGACTAAAGAATTTCTTCCTAATATCTAATCTAAGTCTACCCTTTTCTATCTTAAAGTACCTTTATACTATCCCTACAACATGTCTTTGTTAAAAAGTCCCTCTCCAGAGGCCCCTTTAGATACTGGAAGGCTTTTATAAAGTCTCCCCTGAGCAGAGAACAAGAACTCTCCTTGTTCTCCAGGCTGAACAACCCTGCCTCTTGCACCCTGTCTTCATAGGAGAGGTGCTCTGGCCGTCCAATCACCTTTGAGGCATATGCTAGACTCTCTCCAACAGGACCAAGTCCCTGTTCTGTTGGGGTTCCAGAGGTGAATGCGGTGCACTAAGTGGGGTCTCATGAGGGCAGAGGGGGAAAATCACCTCACTTGACCTGCTGGTCACAATTTTTTTGGTGCAGCCTAGAATCAATATAATCTTTCATGTTTTCCTAGTTGAAATGTAACATAGGTCCAGCACATGAAAAGTATGGTCTTGTGTCTAAAGTATGACTTTCAGCTAATGAGTTATGCTTAAACGAGCATCTTAGACTTTCAGAATATATAGTGTTGGGTAAGCTGGTTATCCTTCTAAATTGCCATCAGTTCTAACAGTGCAGAATTGCAAATTCAGCTACTTCTAAGTCATTCACTGGTGTAAAAGCTAATAAAAGGAATATATGGAGTTCTGCAACTAATTTCCATTCTAAAAATGGGTCTGGTAAGGCCTACAACAAAGCAACAGGTGTTACAGTAATTAGGAATAAGGAAAGTAATTTAGCAACCCAATTTTATTTCCAGAAATATAAACATTATTCTGCCAATTCTGTTATTATTAATAGTATGAGTCCCAAAGTACTTGATATTTTTCACTTATGGTCCCAAGTGCTGTCAGGAAAAAATTGTATCGTAATCTTATATTATCCTATTTAAAATATATACATGTATTCATAATGTTAGGTGATTGCACCCCCGTAATCTATCAAATAAGTAATACTTAAAAAAATCTTACAATTTTTAAATTAGTTTTTGGCTGGTGTTTTGAAAGTGTTTGCTATTAACAGTACTGGAAGACTTAGGAAAAAAGTTATACTTTATTTTCTGTTTACTACTTACTAGGAAGTCTTATTTTCATAAGACTATTTTCTGAATTAACATGATACTAGAATATGGATTACTTTATAGTAACTTTCCAGTGTGCATCCATATCTGACAGGTGAAATTTGTTGATGAAGTGTCATTCTCTTCTATACTTTAAGAGCATGGACCACTTCCTTAGACTTATAAACATAATTTAAAAACCTAAACCTCCCTAATTTCCTCACTTATGGCACTTTTATAGTCCTTATGTGAATATTTTAATATGGGGTGTAACTCTGGTACATAATTAGTCAGTAATGAAGTGTCTTAGAATCTGAAGAGCAAAAGAATCAATAAGCTTAAAAGTAATAGTGACTAATAAACTTATCCTATTTTTGACTTAAACAAGATGTCTCTGTTTAGTATTGAAATAAATGATAGTCTTTTCTACTTCACCTGTCAGCAGTCATGGGTGTACCAGTCCCAGGGTGCTCTTTGCTCTGCTCAAAATCTAGGGAATTTTCCTCCCCCATCACTCTAGCTCTTTCTAATTTGACTTTTTGTCTGAACAGGAGGTCAGGATTTAGTCTTGGTATTGTAGAAAAGGTTGTATAGGATTAAAAGAGTGGACACCTGGTTGTATTTCTTCAGTGCAATGATGATGGCTGTATTCCCAAGCATTCCGTCTGTGCTAGCTTACTTTGACACCTTTGGGTAGCTGGAAGGGCTTTTTAACATCATACAAATTAATCCAGCCTCGGGCTGGATTAGCTGCAGTAATGGACAGCATATAAGGGTTTTCAGGCACACAGCCATCTACACCTTGACAGGCTTGCTGCTCTTCCAATAATTTATTAAATCTTTGATGAACTTTAAAAGAAACTGTCAAGATGTTTTATCATTTTTTGTTCTTATGCCATTTTTAGTAAATTTATTGCACATGAAAAAAAGACATCCCTAGGCATATCCCAGGAGCACTAGGGCAAGTTTCCTCACTCTTCTGCCAACATGTTTCTGTCGTGCCCTGGAGGTAGCACCTGGATAGAGAGGGTAGTTCTATTCTTCATTTCCTTGGCCTCTCAGCTGACAATATTAACCAGCTAATTAGTGATGATTGGAGTGGAGGTTTTTCATGATGCAGAGGCATTTTATTGCAATTTTTTTTTATTATTAAATTGTTTATAGCAGTCCTCAGTATGTTACAACTGAAACGGTTTTTTTTTTATCAGTTCATCACGCACATTCTGCTTTATGAATATAGGGGCTGCAGAAGAAACGTTCTGTTGTCTGTTTTAGAGAAAAAGGCATTTAGAGGGAACAAAAACAGATCTGAAAAATTATACACATGGGTGAAAAGAGCAATACAGCTGAGTTTACTGTACTATTCCTAACAATATCTCTTTTTACTTCTAAACTGTAACTAGCTCCTGAACATGCTCTCTTTCCTTCTGTACTTGCGGGTATTTTGCTAACAGAATTTAGAGCTGTTGCTGCTTGTGAAGCATTATTAACTTTGCTGACTTTGTAACCATGGAACAAGTCCATGGCCTGATGCTGTTTCAGGGGACAAGTTCAGAGTTTCTTATTCAGCTTTTATTGTCTTTACTCAGAAAAAGGGCTGAAAATGGAATTATGGTAACAGGTTACAGACCTTCATTCATAACGTTCTGCTATTTTAGTTAAAAATAAAGAAGAATTCCTCGCAGTTTGTTTCTCTTGGGAAATCTGGAAATTCACCTATGCACTCAGCAAACTCTTGAGTATTTTGGCTATTAATAGGTTTTGGCTGTTCAGTTTATTAGTGGGGTTTTAATATCCAAATAATCTGTGTGTTTCCATATGTCTAGAATGTTATTATTGTTTGTTGGTAAAGAAATACATGCCAGATAATAAAGTACCTTTGGTGAGAAAAGTAAAAAGCTGGAATTGTCATGGCATATTTTGTACAAAGCACTGAAAGTGTAGAGAGGAGTTAGAAGTTATAACACAGTTAATGTATTTATGTATCTTTTGCTGTGTACATATAAAGAAGGCAGCGCATGCTTTCCCCTAATTTTCACATAATGCCTGGAGGCTGGGAAGCAAAAGAAGGAAGATAAATGAAGAGGGAAGGAAGAATGTATATTGGCTACAAGGCAAGTTGGTGGTTCATGATCCTTCCTTTGACTTTGATCTACTTTCATTAATGAGCAATTTTGCAAAGCTGCAATGAATTATCTGGTTGCAAGAAAATTCAGCCTAGGTTGCCCATGCAGGTGTGCATGGGAAGGAATGACACAAGAAGTCTTCCAGAATGTATTCATTCTTCCAAAAATGTATTCATAATTTCCGTTTAATAATTAAACCATTGTGTCTGAACATCACTTCAAGACATGAAGGATCAGATGTTAATAAAAGCAGTTTTGAAATGTACTGCTTAAAAGAAAAAGGAGGATAGAGTCCTGGATCCAATCCACTGTGAAATGAACAACTTTGCTGAGAAGATGCATAGCAAGGTAGCTGCCAGTATATTAGGTTATTATTTTTTCAATTGATTCATATGCTGCAGTGAAAATAAATAAAATTATCCACCACCTCCAATTAATGAAAACCAGCAACTCCTTTGATATGAATAGTCATAAGGAAGCTACCTGGGAAACTTTCCCTTGACTTTAACATAAACATTATTATTTATCAGCTGGAACGTAACATTTATGTTTACAGCTAATAAGGTTGGGAGCAGCTAGTGTCATCATAATTTGTCTCAGAATTTTGATCCCGTTATCTCAGTTGAGGGTGAGTTAAGCTATAAGACTCATTATCTGTCTGCAGTCTTCCTTTATCTAGAAGAAAGTCTTACCTAAATCAGTTCCTCACAGTGTTTAATACTGATGACAAAAGTGTTGTGGAGATCCTTGCTAGAAAATCAAATGGAAAGTATCTTATTCTAAATCTAAACAAAATCATCTCCTTCAAAAGTTCCATTTTGAGGAAGCGAGTAGGACCCTGCATGCTTGTGAGATGGCCAGAAAAAACAGAGAGAACATCTTTTTTCTGGACTGTAAGATTTTGGCATAAGACTGAAAAAGGAATCTGTGGAAAAGCTTATCTGATTCAAGTAGAGGTGTAGGAGGTAGGTATCAGCATATGTATCTATATACTTGACACAGGAAAACAGAACTGTGTGTGTAGGAATGGAATTGTCTGATATTTGCTTGGGGTTTCTTGTTCATACAAATTAGCAAGGTAAAATATTGAATTAATAAAAATATGTATGCCAAAAAAGAGTCATTGTCGAAATTTCCTACACACAATCCAACATCTAAAAACAAGGCACAAATCCCACAAAAACAACTGTGTTCATTGTAAAAGTCTGATATTCTCAGGCTTTCTCCATTGTCTACTGTATGAGACAAAGCATTTTTTTTTTAAAAAAAAAGGTGATAATCTAATAATTATAAAGTGATTGTAATACAGAAATAGGGAAAAGGTATGTGTTTGTGAAATATCATTTCTGGCAGCAGTTCTACACCTGGTCTTTCTTAGCTTTCAAGTACTTGAACTTGATGTTAATATTTAAAACTTTTTAAATTGTTTATGCATAATAGTAATAATATGTGTGCTTTTACCATTTGAAGCATGGCATTTCTAAACTGTCTTTTGTTTAACTGATATTTGTACTACGTGCTGATTATAGGGTGTCTTGTAGATATCTCTTAATCATCTGTAGTTAATCACTTGATTTGATGGACAGATCAAATGAATATTTTTTTATGAGACTGCTTAATTTTTCTAGAATTATATATTTTAGGCCAATTTGACATTAAATATGTTCCTCTTTATGCATCAAAATAAATCAAGCTAATCTACATTTGCCACCTAAAATAGGATTCTCCTAGTAAGTGGATGCGAAGAATTATTCAATTTCATATGTTGAATCTTAATAAACTCTCTACTTATTCACTGATCCACCCAAAGTAAACAATTTGTAGGGAAGAAGGTGCAAAAATGTCAATGACTTCACTGCAGAACATATTTGTTAGTTGTTCTGTTATATGAAGATGTCTATTATGTGGAGAGACCCAAATGAAGTCATATGAAAAATTACAATATGTTCAATAAAAATCTTTATTTCCTCAAAATTCTGCAAAATTAATAATTATTTTTTATATTGAGCTATTATATATATTAATTATGCAGAAAGCTAAACAACTTAGAAGTACTTTCCTATTTATTTAGATTTCACATTTGTACAGGCAGTCTATTAGGAAAACACTGTCAGCTAAGTAACAGAGATATAAATTGTATTATTGTAAAACTTTAAATTCACAATAAATGGCTTTAGTTATGAAGGAGTATCTAAAGTGCTACTATTGTTTTTATGAAATTGAACAGTAACCCTGATTTGAATAGAGCACTTAAATGACTGGGGATACTGAAGTATTAAACAGCAGACTGGAGTACTACTTTCACAAAGAGGAACCGTTGAAACGGGCTAGTGGTATAACATTGCACTCCACAATAACTAGTGGAGTATGGAAATCCTTCAAATATTGGCTGATCATCTATGACATTGATAGTGACACTCCAACATTTGGAAAAAAAAAATTAAAGAAGTTCCATAGATTTTCTATAGCAAAGGGTTAGGAAAGCAAGGGTAAGCTAACTGTAAGGCAGCCTTCTTCGAATAATCAGTCATAAATGCACTACAAGCTAGAAAGGTAGGATTTAGGCTTTGAAATATATCTTCCAGACTCAAGTGACATAGCAGGAAAATCATAAAAGCAGTAAGCCTGTCCTGCTGACACTGAAATAAAAAACAGAAATAGTATTTACGCTTTCTGTGTTTGGTCCCTACAGCTTTCCCTGCTCATAACGCCACCTGCTAGCAGATCTGTGAATTGTACCAGGCAAGGACAGGTGGTCCTCCAGAAGGCTTACCTTTATTCTGATGTCAGCAAGAAGGATCAACAAGGTACATGCAACCAGACATTTTGAAAGAAAAAGACATTATATGAATCCATGGATTAATATTGAGCTACCCGAGAGAGGTGGTGAAGCCAACGAGGTGCTGACACATGGGATGTGATGTCCATGTTTTCTGGGACATGAGTACCTGAGGTTTTTGGAGAAGAATGAAGAGAAACATCATACCAGATTTTCTTAGTAAGTAAGGGTATCAGTCCTAAGATCGAAAAACATGCAGTTAGCATATCTCTTTCCTTATTGGTCTCAAAAAAACCCCTGTTTTATATGTGCAATATATATTAGTTCCCCAAACCTCAGTAAGATAACCATTTGTCATGGTTTAAACCCAGCCACAGAGCTCGTTCACTCACTACCCTGCTTCTTTCCCTCCCCCCTACTCCCAGAGGGACGGAGAGGAGAATTGAAAAGAATGCACTCTCATGGGTTGAGATAAGAACAGTTTAGTAACTAAGGTATAACACAAACCACTACTTCTGCCACCAATAATAATAATGATAAAGGAAATAACAAGGGAAGAGAATACAACACCTCAGCACCAGCTGACCAGCAACTCGCCCACCCCACCTGACCAAGCACAGACCGATACCTTGTCCAACCCTGCAGGGCCCTAGCCCTTCCAGGTAACTCTCAGTTACATCCTGGGCATGATGTGCTGTGGTATGGAGTACCTCTTTGATCAGTTTGGGTCAGGTGTCCTGTCTCTGCTTCCTCCTGGCTTCCCCTCCTTCCTGGCAGTGCATGAGGCTTAGAAAGTCCTTGGCCAGACCAAATATTTGAGCAGTAACTAAAAACACTGGTGCTATTAGCACCATTCCCAGGCCAAAAGTCAAAAACACAGCCTTGCACCAGCTACTAAGAAGGAGAAAAAATGACTGCTACTGCTGAACCCAGGACACCATTAACTACAGAATTTTCTCTTTTTTCTTCACCTTTATTGCTAAAATATTAAAACAATGAGTTTGCCTGGCTGCATAATCAAAGGCGGTTTGAATGAATCTGCTTTTAGAAAGATGTAGAGAACAAATTGCAGTTATCTTTTAATATAGAAATCACCAGACTAAAAAACACCATTGTAGAATGTTTCTCATTTTAAAAAATATATTATTAATGTAGCTCTTCCTGAGAAGGTTATAATTACTCTCCTGAGACGTTCATATTGTATTTTCAGCATGAAAAATCTCACAGAACCAAATGATGATACACTAAATCTTGTTGTGCCATAAATGTATTGCTGTTATTAATCTTTACCTTAGCAGCTGTTGAGTTTAAATGCTTATCTAGGAAATGTACAAATAATGTCAGTATTAGAAAAGATTGACGCCCATCATAGTCTATCTTCCAGTTAGCATAAAAGATATTAAATTACAAGTTAAATACTCTGACTGCTTTAATGACTTGCAAGGAATGGAACTTCATTTTGGTGGAACAGGATGGACTTAGTGGGCAGAAGCTCTGTCAGAGTCAGACACCAGCATGGATGAGAAAAACAAGGCTCTTCCTAATTGTGGTAGTGGTCTGTTGTGTTAGGCCTCACTTACAAATATTTCAGGAACAGTGGCATAGTTTCTGAGCACTTTTAGGTCCCTTTAGGTTCCCACTGAAAGTGTCTTTGCTCATTTAAATATGACTGAATATCAAATCCATAGGACGCTTTTACTTGGCCAAGTTCCAGAAGGTTTTTTTTTCC
The DNA here is from genome assembly GCF_034315485.1 of Pezoporus occidentalis. NCBI lineage: Eukaryota > Metazoa > Chordata > Aves > Psittaciformes > Psittacidae > Pezoporus > Pezoporus occidentalis. The sequence goes on along the minus strand of NW_026913316.1, from coordinate 11,565,698 downwards.
AGTCAATTAAAAAGTAACAAATAAGAAAAATCACTTCACCTATTCAGGCCAAAAGATCAAAAAACTCTCAAGCTTGTAATTCAGTTTTATATTTCATTTGTGTCCATCCTCTATCCAAAAGAAAAATGTCTTTGGATGTTAAAAGTTCTTCACCAGACAATGAAGTCTTCCAGCTCCTTGGTGAGTTAGATTTATGAATGTCACTGACTGTACAATAAGTTAACATCTTACTATGTTTTCATTTATAAGTTAATGTAATTTTAAGGTATATTTACCTGTCTTTCACTGTTCAGTAGAAGTTAGGAAATACCATAATGTTTCCTCTAGATGTCCCTTATGAATTTGTGATAAGCTTGGGTTGTGTTTGACATATCTGACATGAAGAGCTTAGAAGAGCTAAGACAGGTAGACCAGTATGTCAGAGGTTTTGGGGTTTTGTTCTTTTGATATAATGTTGTTTGAAGCCCCTGATTTCATTAACCAGATGTAGTTCTTCCACAATTTTCAGATCAAAAGTGTATATTTTTTCATGTGGATGTGGGGAGAAATGCCATTTCTTTGACAAACAGAACAAGTGTGAAGGCACACTAAGACTTTCTGAATTTTTTCAGTGCAGCTCCTTTTTCTTTTAAAATACATCTACCTAATGCAACATATACTATGTATGGAAGAACAGCATCTCACACTTAGCACATACTTATATCCCTTGAAGATTGCACTTCAACATTCCCGCTAAATATTTAAGTAATCAGTTGCTTTAAATGATATAGAATTTTCACAACAATGCAAATATTCACTTCTGGTAGTGGGTAGGAACTACTTTTAGAGATTTATATTGCTGCTGGTGTTTAACAGGGTATATGAATCTTGAGTTGTTTTGTGTATGCATGTGTATATGCTCATCTAGGTGCACATGCACCTTGATGGTTTGTTTAACTTCTCTTACTCCTTATAAAAAAAAAAAGGAAATAAAATTCAAGCACAATCTGTACTTGAAGAAACATGTAATTAACAGGATAAAAATGCATTTCATTGGATTTTAATTTTTTTTTCTCTCACTTATGAGGAATATGCACAGAATATTCCTGTGTTTGGTTATACCCCTAACTACTAAAACTTTGTTGTGGTAAAAATTATTAGTATATTGATTATAGGCCACAGCGTGAGAACACAAATTAAAATCTCTATGTTACTTTAAAAATTTGTTCTTAGACTTAAAATTCCAGGTTTCCGTCTGTCAATTTGCTTGGCTTCAAAGAAGTATAATTAGTTCAAGTAGGGCATAAAGATATATGTGCCCACAACAATGCCATTACAAAACAAAAACCTGAAGGCTAGATTGTATTTCCCCCTTTCCCCTGGCCCCAGGGAAAAAGAAAAGTAAGAGGGATTCTTATCAGTCACAAGTAGAGGAAAAAAAAATCCCCAAACACTCATGTTTTAGCTATTGCTGATAAAATAGTGCTACAGAATTTTATTTTGCAAGGTTTAGCTTATTAAATATGATGTTTCTTACTGGTTCTTGATACTTCTTTCATGTGTTTATATAGTGCTTTGTATATCATTTGTTAAGAGGAAAATATTTGACTTATTAGCTAATTTCAATAGAATTAAATTTATAAACTTGAATGATAAGTAACTTTTTAATGAAACATGCTTTAAAAAAATCCACACCACTGTAAAAGTGAGTTTTGATTACAGGCACAAAAATTACAAATATTTATTTCAATTAGTACTCTTTTTTTTTTAATTCTCTTAGCTTTTTTGGTTTTGGGTTTTGGTTGGTTGGTTGGTTGTTTTTTTTTTTACATCCTATATTCCTATATTCCTGGTTTCACTTTGGCCTAGAATTCAGTTTTCCCAAGTGATTGAAAAGTAATTTTAGCTTTTTTTCCTTTGCTTGATTATTGATTAAGTTGAAACTTATTTCTAAGCAAAAAGGAATGCTTGCTGGAAACTTTCATAAAGAAAAAAAAGTACAGGTTTTCACATGTACTATTTTGGCATGTATCATACAGATGGTTTTGAACATGTCCTTACATTCATCACATGAACTGATTTAGGGTTTGTGCTGAATAGGCATCTTTTGGTGTTTCAGCTAAATATAATTGAACCTGTACCAAATACAAAGTGCTGCACCCAGGGTTTGCATACGGTACAGCAGTTTATACAAACTGGCTTTATAAAGATTGATCTGATAAGAATAAAGGAAGATATGACTCAACTTTCATTCCATCTCAGATAGAGAGAAATGTGGAAAGTTTAATGCCGAGCTGTGAAAAGATTCAGTAAGTCACCACAAATCACTTCTACTGAGCCCAAACTGGGTAATTTACACAGCACTTTGTGATCTTCAAACAGTTTGCAGTGCGCAATTATTCATGCCACAACATGGGGCCATGGCGTCCAAGCTGCCTGTTTGTTCTACGGCTGAAGCAGAGGTGTTTGAAAACTGCAAGAGCCTACCAAAGGCCCAGAGATCATGGCTAATGTGACACCCCCAGGCCTAATCTTCTTAGAGCACTGGGATAAAGTAAGTATCCATTACAAAATCAGCCTTCATCCTGCCCCCTTCTGTGCTCTGCCACTCTGATAGCCAACACGGAGACAATTGCATGATTCTGGGCTTAATCAGGTATTAGGAGCTAATGCAGTACGAGAAGAGGCTAATCTCCATATTTACTCCATCTGTACTTATGGACCTGACTTGCCTGCCCCCAGTAGATCAAAAGGAATTTGCAAAAACCAGATTAGAGATGAAGAAAAGAGAGAGAGGTCCAAGAAGTGTAAGAGGCAAAATTCTCTGCTTTCCTCAGTTGTGTATATGTGTATTAAAGCCATGTGGTCTAATCCCACTTTCCATTGTATTTCTTCTCCTCCCTACCCCCACCACTTCATTGCCATTGAAGTTAAAATTATTGATAAGCATACTGTGCCATTTCTAAGGATCAATATTTACACAATTAAATCTGGTTGTTTTTTTTTTTTTTTCTTTTAATGTGTATTTCATTGAGCACAGTTTGATATAGCATTTATTTATTTATGGCATTTATTTATGACTGACACATGTATAGGACTCTTCTGGGTCCATTTTGAAATCTGATGAAAACCCCATAGCCAGGCAGAACTCATTAATTCCAGGTCTTTGTAAGTGGTACATAGACAATGTACCCTTCTGTGACTTTAAGTTAAAACTGAGTGTGAGAAAAGAGAAGAAAAAAGTGTCTGTCAAATTAACTATTTTCCTTTTAGTCATTCAGAAGTAGCTGGTTATCTTCTTTCTATGTCTTACCATCTATAACATCTTGGCATTCTCTTCGAAAGCTTTTGCTACAAGCAAATACTTACAATTCCAGAAATGTGGACAGATGGGTATGGAAAAGAGAGCAAAGGAAATTCACACACTCACCACTGTTGGCAGTCACCTGCTGTTTGTAAACAGTGACATGTGGCCACCAATAATGACCTTCAAGCTAGGAGAGGCATGTACTAAACTAACTCAAATGCTCTGCTCTGCTCTGGTCACCTTGGGTTGGTGACGAACAAGTTTTATGAAGGTGGGATGCATTCCTCAGCAAGTGTGGAAGAAGTTGGTACTCAAAAGAGAGTTCAGAAAAGCTGAGAAAATTTCAAAGGGTGCACTGTTGTCCCTTTTGGAAAGCTGACAGACTCACAATTTTTTTGACTCCTTACAAACCCCAAGTGGTGCCAGAAGAGAACTGTGTTGCTGCTGATTTTTGGCAATAGAGCTCACCTCATTAGAGTGGATTAAGTCATGATGCTGAGAAGGATAAAAGGTGAAAAGCGAAAACAGTGGATGGTGAACACAGAAAGCTCAGAGTGTCATTTGTATGCTGACGCTATTATTGACTAGAGCCCATGTGGTTCACACTTTTCAATTACCGTCTGCTAGAAAGGTGGCCCATAATTGCAAAGGCTGATGCCAGTGCACCAAATGTCAAGGGAGCCTCCCTAACCCTCATCACCTTTTCTTGATGCTTGACTTGAGGATGTTCAAAGGCAAAAAGCCACAGCCTGCAGTTCTCCCTGAGGAAGAAAAAGATGCCATTTAAAAAAAAAAAAAAAAGATAAGACAGAAACCCAAAGACTCAACCCCCCTCATTTAAAAACCTAGAGTTAAATTCATTATCCTGTGACCTTATCCTTTACCCTCTGTATAGCTAGGACATCCACCAGCATCAGTGAGAATTATACAGTGAAGATCCAGGGCAAGAGTGGCTTTTTTTTCATTTTTTTGGTGCTGAAGTTGCCCAGATGATGAACAGCACAAATCTGATGTTAGTGCTGACAGTAGCTGCCAGAGATTATCTTTCACAAGATTTTTAAAAGATGGAAAATGGGCAAAGTTAGCTTTCCTCTAAACTCCAGTAGTGAATCTCACCGACAGCACAGTGTCACTCTTACTGAGATGCATCGTTTTAGCAGGTATTGTGTCATCCCTGTGGATCCTAGAATAGCCTCTGCTTTATTGCCCACATTTTATTTAAAACTTCAAACTTCAGATTTTTTTTTACTTTATATCATTATACATTATTTCTTTAAAGATACAACTAAAGTAGCTGTTGAATAAAATCACTGATAAGAAGTTAAAATATTTGACTCAAACTTCCTCAGCAAACTCAGAGCAGATCCAAAAATTTAAATTTGTTTGTATAATTAACAATCTAGGGGATCTGACTGTTGGATATCACCTTTTTTTGCTATTTGAAATGTTGTTTTGATAACTACATTTCTTACCAGCAAATAAATGGTGGAAAATTGTTTATACTGTATTGGAAAATTTAGACAACATATATAAGATCAATTATTATTGAAACTCAGTGCCTCTTTTGTTAAAAATATTTTTTCTGTATTAAGAATAAACAACTATGCTGTTGTTTCAAATTCTTCAAAATACAGATTTAGGTACATGTATTTTTATATTTAGATAGACTTTGTTTCATATACAACTTTCTTCTTTTTTAAAACAGCAATAATTGGGCCAAATCCATGAATCAGTTCAAAGAATTCAAGAATTTAACTTCTTAGGACTAACATCACTGTTTTTGAAGAAACTAAAGATAGTCTTTAAAATCATAATTTTATCACAATCATAGACGATAACAGACAAAATTTTCCCATTAAAGTCTGTGTCACTTATGTTCTTGTCCCCTTTGTCACAAATTATTTTTTAGCTTTAAAGCAAATTTAGCTTGGTATAAATTAAGAAGTCTTACTTGAGCACAGTATATGTACAATTTCTAAGTTTGCAATATCAGCTGTAGCATGTATGTAAAAGTAGAAATTTTCATCATCAAGAATTGGGTAAATTTATTCAGTCAGCCTTGACGACTTTTATTTTAGAGTGAGGTCTTCACCTTCATTTCCTTCAAAAATGAAAAACAAATTTTAAACATGAAACTTCTCTGAAGACCTCTCTGTAAGTGATTGCACTGTCCAAAATTTTTGGAGCGTTCTTTTTCTTTTCTCTCATCTCATAACTTAAATGATCAATATTTTTGGGAAATCTTAAAGTCAAATTAATTGCCTGACTTCCTCAGACTTTGACCTCTGCTATCAAGCCAGTTCACATCCAACTTGACATCTACATTTTTCTCTCTGAGGAAAAGATTTGATTCTTCAGACTCCTCTCCTTGCTCAGTTACAGCAACAGCTTTGTAAATATGCTAGAAAAAAGCAATAGCTCTAATTCTGTTATTTACGAACAAGTTGTGAGCCAGCACCTTATCAAATGTATCACAGCAGTATGATTTCAGAATACAGGTACTTTGAATTTATCATTGATGATGCTGTGATCTGGGCACAGGGTATGCTAAACTTTTAAAGTTAAAATTCAGAGAAGAAAAGCTAAATAAGGCAAAAATCATGAGAAATTTTACTGTTCTCACTTGGATATTTAGTGAAGCATATAAAAAATACATACAAGTTAAATTAACATTGTGATGTGGAACCCAGACGTAAGATGAAACCTGAGAAGTGTCCTACCCTATTCTTATGTCATGCAGAGTAGCAGATGCAGCAGCTCCATGTGCTAAGAAGTTTCTATAAGAAACATCTTGGGGGGAACATTTAAAACTTGGGTAAGCATACGAAACTGGGAAAGTATTCAGAAATCTGAGCTTTGTTGTCAGAATCTTATCTGGTCCTCAGGAAGGAAATTAATTCAGATACCAGCTCAGAGTCTGGGTGCTTGGCTAAAATTAAAGCATTGTCTCAACTTACATTTTATATTTTCAGTCTGTATGTTAAAATCCTATGATCTTTGCCACATATTCATCTTTGAAGGCTATCTCACCTCAAATAAATACATCTGTACTTTAATGTTAGACATTTTTCTTGATAAGAAGACTAACAGGATAATTTACAAGAAAGAATAAATTGAAAATGGCTTTTCATTTATTTTTCAACAAGAATACTTATAGTTTAAAATTTGTCTCAGAATAATTTTGGTGATTAAATCTTGGCCTGCCTGTGACAAATGAAACCTAATTTTGCGCTGAAATTAGGCTTGATTAGACAAATGTATTAAATATGTTATCCTTAAATGGGTGAGTGTAATCCCTGGATTACTATATGGGGATTTTTATATACACATTCAATAAATATTCCTAATCTAGGATAGCAAACTGTGGTTTCTGTGAATATTGATTCCAGTGAGTGACTGTCAAGAGACAACAGTGAATATTCAGTTTAATCAATCTTAAAAGTCTTCAGCAAAAGTAAGTTAATTTGCTTATTTTCAAGCAAATTTTTCTGAAATTTTTTGAGGTAATGTATTTTTTTAGTTTAACGCAACCACCTCAGCAGCTAGCCTAACAGTTTGCTCTCTCACTATTCTGTAAATTCTAGATTTTAGGTGCTATGAAATTTGATACTGAATTCAAGTTTAATTACTAAGAATTTTTAACTGACAGAGATGCTGGTTGCATTCAATACCTACTGAATTCCAGGAGATAAATATGAATTCAGAACTTCTAAGAGTCTGGCAGTGTTCATACGTTGCATGGATTTATGTCCCCCTATAGCCTGCAAAGATGCCTACGTTGTCATGATTCAAAGAAGTAGCTTCTGGTTTGAATAACTTTATGGATAAGCAGTGATGATAAACCTTTACAGAAAAATCCCATTGAACTGAACAAGGAAGAAATCTACATATTTCCTTGGAAATCTAATACATTTTTATTACATTGTCCTGAAAGTGATAATTGGAGGGAAATTTGTGCTTTAAGTGTTGTTTGTTCAAAATTAACTGGTAGAAGAGATACTCTAAATTTCCCATTCAGGCTGAAAGTGGGGTTCAAAGAGTCTTTAAAAACTTTGTTTTATTATCAGTTTTTAATGGTGAAGTTATTAGGACTGAAGAATAACCAAATTTCATTCTCCTTTTTCCCAAGTCCCAGCTTATCACTTTTGAATAATTAAAGCTTCTTTTGCTTTGAGATAACTGCACTGATACTATGCAGATATGGAAAGGACAGTTTTCAAAGGAAGGTCATTGACAGTGAAAAGGTTTACTATTCCATGTATTTGCTCCTAATATTTTTCTCTTTTAGTTATTAGCACCAGTGTCATATTAAATGACTTCCCCCTTTAAACTGTTAAGTGGTGCTAGTTCAGTTTTAGCGGTAAGTCTCCAGCAGACTCGGGGGAGAAATGCTATCTCCTATGGCCCTGAAAATTGATATTGAACATGGAAGGAAAAATCTCACAAGCTGATAGCAATTAGCTAAAAAGGATTTGCGACTTCATGATTCATCACACTAGGGGATCAAAGTCATTTACAGAGAGTGTTTCTACAGTCCCTGCCTGCTGCTCTAAAGATATACCTCTGTTATCTCTCACACTGCGGTGTGACATTTCCTTTTTTAAGAGCCCATTTTCTTAGAAACATAGCAGTGGGCTGCTGCAGCACAGGCAGTCTTTGATTCTCCACTGACTGCCTAAATGACACGATGGCTCTAATGGCACAGCTTTAGCAGGAGCTTGCAGTGGGAATTGGACTGATTATTTACATAAATGGACTAATAGGTCAGGTCTGGTACTTGCTTGTAAAAATGAGGACAAGGTCTTCTTGTGGCAAGTGGTGTAAAGCAGTCCTGTGGTTCTGGAGCTCTGTTGGGCTTTTATGATATTTTCTTTACCAGGAATACTAACTTTCAAAATTAAATATCATTTCTATACAATAGAATCCTATATAATTTTATCAAAGAATTAAAAGAAACCTGCCACAACACCAAGTATTTTTCTTTTGTTGAAACTTTTTTTTAAAGAGAATTATTCTCCTTTGTCCTTCCAAAACTCACTCTAACACTTTGAAAACAGTCTCATTTGTCAAAATGTAATTTCACTTTTATGTTAGTGTAATATGAAAAAAAAAATTAAAAAAAAAAAAAACAAACGCACTACATTTTGTTGCTTCCCAAAAGTTCCCTGTTATCTCAGTAGTAGAAATCGGATTTGTTTCTCAGAGCCATGACCTGAAATGCTGGAAATCTTATAACTTCTAAAGATATTTTTCTCAGTGAGGCTGGAAACACTGATCTCCTTAGTGGAAGGTAAAACGGAGTTTTTTTCAGTGATAAAGTTGTTACAGGCTTCCTCAGGTTCATTTTGGTCAGAATTTTACAAAACGGTGAAGCTTTCGGTAGCCTGGTCTTAACTGCTGGTTGTCTTGCTCCTTTAATAGTGAGTACTAAATATGCATAAAAAGTTCACAATGATGGGACAGTGTTTACTCTTACATGATAACTTCTTATTAATGCTATTTACTTTGTTGTGGGTCCAGCTCTAAAACCCACAAAGTATGTAAACGTCGATAGGGGAGGGGGATAACATCAGGTTTGCCTAAGACAAGCTGTGGGATGACACACCAAGGTTAGATGGTCAGGGTGCTAGCTAGGGCCCTTAGTCTGTTGCTCTGAGATGTGCTGATACACTGCAGTGTTCTTGGAGTCTCATGGAGATGAGCCAGGGACTCCTGAGGAATTCCCTAAAGGACTTAATGGGTGTTCCTCTAAGAAGATGACAGGCAAAAGCCTCTCTGAAGTGCTTCTACACCAATGCATGCAGAATGGGCAACAAACAGGAGAAGCTGGAAGCCACTGTATTGCTATAAGCTACAACCTAACTGCCTTTGCTGAAACTTGGTGGGATGAATCCTATGACTGGAGTGTGGCTGTCAATGGCTACAGGATGTTCAGAACGGACAGGTAAGAATGGAGGGGCTGAGGTGTTGTCTTCTACAAGATATGGACAGAGTGTGAAGAGTTTCTCTGAAGAACAGCCACAAGCAGGTTGAAAGCTTATGGATAAGAATCAGAGACAGAGGCAACAAAGGGAATCTTGTGGCTGGTATCTACTACAGGCTGCCCAATCAAGAGGAGCCTACTGATGAAGTCTTCTTACTCCAGCTAGCAGGCTTTTCTGCTAGGGGACTTCCACCACCCTAACATCTGCTGGAAAAGTAGCACAGAGAGCTGCAGGCAATCTGAGGCACTCCTGGAACACACTGAGAATAACTTCTTAAAACAGGTAACAGTAGCCCTAGCAGAGGGAATATGATACTGGACATCATGATCACATGTGAGGTCACCAGAGATGCCAAGATTTGAGTCAGCTGGGGCTCCAGTAATCATGCATTGGTGGAGTCTGCAGTTCTGAGGGGTATGGGTCAGATGAAGAGTAAAGTCAGGAGGATCCTGAATTTTAGGAAAGCAAACTGCCATCTCCTGAGAAACTGCCCTAAGGGACAAGGAATCAAAAGAGAGCTGTCGGTTCTTTAAGACTTTCCATGAAGTGCAAGAGCTCTTAATCTCTGCGTGTAAGAAATCAGTAAAGGTCAACAAGAGACCAACATGGCTGCATGAGACCTGTTGGTCAACGTAAAGGTCAAGAAGGAAATAAACAGGCAGTGGAAGTAGGGACAAGCATCCTGGGAAGAGTATAGGGATGCTTCCCAGTTTTGTAAGGATGGGGTCAGGAAGGCCAAGATGCAGCTGAAGCTGAACTTTGCAAGAGATGCAAGAAGATTATTATTATCATTATTGTTATTATTGTCAATAATAACAATAATAATGGCTTCTACAAGTACGTCAGACAGAAAAGGAAGGTCAAAGAAAACTCTTCGATGAACATGACTGGCAAGCTGATAACAACAGACAAAGAGAAAGCTGAGGTACTCAACAATATTTTTGCCTCAGTCTTCACTGGCAATCTCTCTTCCCACATCTCTTGAGTGGGTGTACCACAAGACAGTGACTGGGGGAGCAAAGTCCCTCCCACTCTAAGAGAGGATCAGGTTTGTGATCATTTAAGGCACCTGAACATACATAAGTCCATAGGACCTCATGAGATAGATACACCCCAGAGTCCTGAGTGAATTGGCTGATGTAGTTTCCAAACCACTTTCCCTGATATTTGAAAAATCATGGCAGTCAGGTGAAGTTCCTGATGACTGGAAAAAGGGAAACCTTTCACCCATTTTTAAAAGGAGTAGAAAGGAGGACTCTGGGAACTACCAGTCTGTCAGCCTCACCTCTGTGCCTGGGAACATCATGAAACAGATGCTCCTAGGAACTATGCTAAGGCACATGGAGGATGGGGAGGTGATTCAAAACAGCCAGCATGGCTTTACCAAGGGCAAGTCCTGCCTGACAAACCTTGTGGTTTTCTATGATGGAGTGACTACATCAGTGTAGTCTTTTCCTCCAGAAGACTGCTTTGTAAGACCACCCAATGATCTGCAGGACCAATATATAATGCCTACACATAAAGGATCATAAGTATGTAACAGGTGGGACAAGGACTGCAAGCAGTAAACAATTTTGAGCTTGAGATATGTAATTAATTTCAAGTTTGGATGTAAATACCTGCTCCTGTGGCTATTGTTTACATAGGCTGCCTCTTAGGTAGCTTCGTGCTTTAACTTCTTTTCCAAGAAACATCTAGAAAGTAGTTTACTGCACCATCCTATATGTTAAAACTGATCTGCTTCAGGAGTTTTCTCTTCCACATCAGGAAACAAATGTTCATTTGGATTTAGCGCTGTAAATTGCTGGTATATCTTACATACTGTATCCTGTAAACCTTTACGGTTTTTGTCATCTATCATGGACTCCAGCAGATTTGGAAGATAAACAATCAGGACACAGGTTTGTGTGCTTAAGCAGTGCTCAAGGAGAATAAACCCCAAACTCAGATTTCCTGTAGTGTAAAGACACATATGAATCTGTCATCAGCTAGGGAAATATGATTCCATAAGAAGTGGTCATATCCAATCTCAGACTGTTACCATATATGCTAAAACCAGCAGCATATTCTAGAAAGATGTTGATGTTGCTCCTCTTTAGAGAAGCAGCAGAGTGGTCTTGACAGTGTTCCCCCAGAGTCATCCTACCCTGCAACTGCCAGATGGTGCTCACATCAAGTGCAGAGCTGGCACTAACCTGCTCTTGCCCAACCTATGCGAATCCCTCCAGATGAGGGGCAGAAATTTTCCTTAGGTTCCTAAGCAGAGGAAAGGAAAGAATTTCTTTCCTTAGTGGCTGACTCATTTGCTTACAACTAATTTCTGCATCAGAAATTGTTGTGCAAATATATTGAAAACTGTCATTAAAACCTGCTCACCCCTATAAGCTAAATAGAAAAGTGATTTTGAGAATATACACTGAGCACCATTCTTGTACAATAAGTACAGCTTGAGAGGGACTTGTGAACTGATGAGGCATTGAACTCACTTACTAAGAAGATCCAATGCCTGAAGGAGTAATAACACATTAATATATGTGCTTCTGTTACATTTGAAATGACATAACTATACAAGAGGTAGCTGAGAAAAAAGGATATGAGTTGAGGTAGACTCCTGTTTCTAAAGAGAAATAAGGCTTCAGAAGTAATTTTTTTGAAAACTTGGAAAATTTTGAAAGAGAAGAAGAGAAATACCAGTGAATCTCAAAACACCGAGCTGATGCATTTCTATTGAAAAATAATTAGTGATTTCACTCTTTCAGAATCAATAACTTATTTCTAATTTGTAGGATAATTTTTGCCATGTAGAAACAGTTTAAAAAATGTATTTAAAACTTTCATTTTATTTAACATAATCTGGTGTTTATGAGATTTACCACAGGACTGGACCCTAGTAATCTGAACTGTGTTCCATCTGAATTTCTGCTCATCTTTACTACTACAATAAGGTAATGTTAATTTAAAATATTTATTTGTGGCTGTTTAACAGTCTTGAATGTACTGTAAGTAGAAATAAATATAAAACTCAGGAAGTGTTATGTGCTAGTATTCAAGTGTGAGAGAAAAGAAATTAATTCTTTTGAACATTTGAATTTCTAGTATCACAGAACAATTATACAACTGCACAGAACAATTATACAATTCTTAATTTATCTGTATGGGACAGAAACATCAAAATATAGAGGTGTGAAACATCATGTGACTATAAAACTACACTCATTTTACCTCAGCTAAAAACCTTGCCTGGCGGTAGTGGGTATGAATGACTGTATGAATTATTGAATGATTTTACCTACATAACAGTTCCTGTCCTGTCCAAAATGATTTCTATTGGTCTCAAAAGAATAAATTGCATTTATGCGTGCAACCAAAGTTCATAACATGTTTATAAACACGCCGGCTTTGGGCTCCAGTCTGTTCAAATGAACATTTAGGAGACCAAGAATTTACTCAAATAAATATGCAGGAAAGCAAATAAAAAAGAGACCAAATGCAGTTAGTGTAAATGTTTGTCATTACTTACCCACATATGCCTGAAGCATCTCTTTTTTGCTTACACTGCATATATGCAAAATGAAAATATATATGTTTCTCACTCTTTATTTCTGGGCTTTTTTGCATGCAAGAAATGTTGTAAATCTGAGACCAATTTAAAAATCTGGTTTTAAATTATATCTATCTTCTTTCTCAACTAAAATTTATTTTTATCTGTAAAATACATTTCTCCAACTATCTGCTTTATTTTTTATCTTTCCCTTCAGCATAAGGAGGTCCTATTTCCCCTAGCATTTTTTCATTTGTTCCCATCCTTGTACTACAGTTTTTCCTTCTTCTTGTGTATCAGTATGTCAATATGACCGTTTATGGGACTGCTATATAAATCAGAAAATATCCAGCTCTGTCATATTAGGAAATGTAACATCTGATTGCACCCAATCTGTTTCTCTTTCATGCATGCACATGAATGAATCTACTGAGGCAACAGAGAGATAGGAATCCTGTGAAATTATTTTTCATACTTGCTTTCACATTTACTCTATAAGTAGGGCAATAGTTGCAGTTTGTCTATCTTCTGCTGCTTTAGGTTTGTTTCTTCAAATCTGTATTGTGATACAGTGTCAAGGAGAAAATGAATAAGAATAGTGCTGGAAAGAATCTAAAACCTTATTGAGAAAGAAAGTTGAGAAAGAAATTTATGTTCTAGTCTACACGTTCCTGGTTTTGAGATTCATTTTTCACAATATTTTTATTCAGACATTTTTAAATAATAAAAATTAAGTTCAAAATGCTATACATTGAAATACAAGTGAAAGAAGCATCTAAGATTTTTTGAAAGAAAGTTGGGTTCCATATTTTCATGTGTGGTTGGTGTCATGTGTTTGTTTAAAAAGCTTTCCTGTCTTTCCTGATGGTTGCTGTTCCTATGTCCTGGTACAGCACATTTGTTGACCAGGTTTTTAAACCCACAGTCAGTATAAGTCACTTTAGAGCATGTTATTAGAGCGATTTCTTGCCTCTGGCTGATGTCCCAGAAGAAGATGATAAATCGTTCCCTTATGCTACAGAAGAGGGGAAAAAAAAATAAAATCAATGTTCAAAACTTCCATGGTCAGCTTTACGCAGGACAGCTAAACTCTACAGTGACAAAAACTGATGATGTCATCAGTAAAGTAAATTAATGCTGTGAAGACCTAAGAATTGTTAACTGCCTTGCAGCAAGTTGTAGAATATGAGTAAAAGTTTTGGAGAATTATGTTGCAAACTCTAGCATTTTTTTTGACTCTAAGAGCAAGATGAGATTCATCTTTAAAAACCGACAGCAGGGTATACAATTAATTTTTTTTACAAGTAGAACACATGCATAGTTATAGACATGATCAAGTCCTGGGATTTTGTCTCTTCTGAAGCCTGCTGGTGAAGAGAACAGGTTACTGCACACCAGCCACTACAAAAGCAATAATTAGACATAGTTATGTGTATGTGTTACAAGAACTTGAATTCATAGAGCATTTTGCATACTTGCTCATTTCTAGAACTGATTTCAGGAAGCAAATAACCACTGAAACACAGACATTTAATTACCACAGCTGTGCCAGTTTCACATTTTCATATTGTATCTAGGGGCTTAAGAAGAAAAGAGGTTCACATCTTACCTATTAGAATGACCTATTCTGCATGTAGCTCCCATGTCAATGACAGGGAATGGTGCCCCAGACTGGTGTATTCTGCACATCCTATTTGCCTTAATTTGGGTACCAGGAGTCTTTGTAAATGGTCCCAGTGTCACCTACAAAAGGCTACAAAAGGCAAGTGGGGTTTGTAGCTTGAGTTGTCTATAAAACTCTCCAGTCCAAGATAGTCCCAGGGGTAGCTGAGAAGTGAGGTAGCTGAGAAGTGTGTTGGTTTTGAAGAATTCCCAGGTTCAGCAGCATATGAGCAAGGTAGCCATGGCCAATAAATATTACTTATTGAAGGGATAGCTCTGTGCACTTCATCAGCTGCAAAACATGTCAGCAATTTATCAGGTTAATTTCATGTCATTAATTATGTTTGCAGATTCAATGTAGAGAAAAAAAAAAAAACAAAACACCGTTTTAAAAACAGTATTTGGGGAGATAAAGAGAAGTCATAAACTTCAAGGTGAGAATATTTATTTAAAGCAAGATGAATAACTATTATCTGACATATACCTGGGGACAACTGTATCCTGCTAAGGAGAGGAACTAGGGACGAGGAACTAGGTGATACTTATCTTAAGATTTTGCAATTGCATGAACAATTAACCCACTAAATAAAATAAAATATCCCTATTAGGCTAATAATAGTGAATAGAACAATTAATCAATGTAGGTTTGTTTCATGCAGCAGTTTTGGATTACTTACCCTACATGAAAAATGTATCAAAATTGACATGAACAAGCAGCTGATATGCTAAGTGTGAAGTATGAGGAAAGTTGTTCCTTAAAGCAATTTTTAGCTTGTGAGGAACATGTGTCTTTGATTCAGGTGAAAGTACACCAGGAAATGACCAAGGTGAGATCAAAATCTACCCTGGGTGAAGTAAAAACACAGACAGAGGTTAGAGGAGGGAGAATGTGATTCTTGCAATCTGCTGTTTAGTTTTAAATGAGAGAGATTTTTTTTTTTTGTTCAGAGTGCATCAGCAGAAGAGTATCACTGTTACATCCTATCCTGGCATTAATCTGACGGATATTGGGAATTTGAGTAGCAAGAAAAAAGTGAGTTGCTCTGGCAAAAGTCTGAATGCATATGAAAGGAAGGGAGTAAAATATCTGAAATCAGGAAGGGTGAATGGTCTTGATAAAACTGTGCTAAACTGCGAGCTGTCAGGCTGTAGGTTTTTCAGGTAAAATAGAATGACATTCTCGATATTCACAAAATCGTACTTTTGAACTAATTTAATTAATTGAAATGAAACAGTCAGTTCTTTTAATATTTAGTAAGCAAGGAGAGAAAAGAACTTGTTTTGAACCTAGTTGTCAGACTCCATCCCAATCTGAATACAGGACTTGAGCTGGTGCAGATATATGTCATTGAATTAATAAATACGGTCTCTAGAATTTAATGGCTCTTCCTACCTAAATGTCAGATATATCCACCACAATGTCCTTCACATTTTGGATGCTGAAACATTGCCTTCCAATGATTTCCAGAGACATTTCTGAGAAGTTGCATTCTTTCCTGAACTTTGTAACTTCTGAGTTTCTCATGGAGCCCCCTGGCATTCCTTTGAAAGGTGGAATTACTCAGAATTGGAGCAATGATGGGAAGATGAAATATAATTTTGCAGTGGTGAGCTGAATATGAGTCAATGACTGAAAAAGATTACAGTATTTAGGACTTTTAACAGTATAAAAATAGATACACGTATGTATAAGACTGGCATCGATATCGGGGTGTGTGCCTAAATTCTCTATATGGTAAAGAGATCATGTTTGTTGAGGCTAGAGCACAAGATTTGCTGTTCAGTAGAGTGGGAAAAGTCTGGCTTACTTTGAGTAGTGAAGATGTTTTTAGCAATTTCTTTTAGGAGTTCTAAATCTGTGCTTTTAATCTTCTTTTCTTTGAGTAGAATTAGATATCAAAATAGGGCTTTCTGTTCTGTAGCAGTTAGGGTCAGTGAGTATGAAGGTGGCTGAGTCATTTGCCATGCTCATATTCTCTGTTTTTAATAGAAATTGTATTTTTTTTGTCAGTTGCATACTTGTTTAAGGGTTAGTTGAACTCCAGAGTGGATTACGTCCTTCCTATCCCACTGAGTTATTTTGATTAGGTTTGTTCTATGTCTTCTATGAGAGTGCTTCAGCTTTGTTTTGGGCGTTTTCCCCCAGTATTCTCCATAACAAATCCCCATCCAAATGAGTAGTTATAATCTAAACTGCCCTGGTTCTTTCCTTGCTCATGTATTTCTCTGGACTCAGAAAACTTCATGAGGCTATGCTTCCCATTTGCAAGATAGTTAACACATACCTTGCCTCTGTTTTATATCTAGACTTTATGCATAAGTTTTCACTATTAAATATCCATTTTTCTTGGGTTATCCTGCAGTCAAGCATAGGGTTTCTGACTGTGTGTCAAAAACATTCATTTTGCTGAATGTAGTAGAGATCTGGAAATCATGCATCAATATATAAAAACTGAAGACAACAGTTCTGGGATGGAAAACCAAATTATATTCATCTAGCTGTCCTCAAGCCCTTATGGGAAGATGTAAACTCTTCACTACTTCCCTAAATTAGGCTGCAACCCTATATATTCCAGACTCTCGGTGTTTGGACATAAGTCCAACAGAAGAGACACAGGGCTCCAAAGTAGATGTGGTGGAATTGTTTGAGCTGCTAATGATTGCAGTATTGGGGAAACATCTGCAGAGTTTGAATCACATGTTGAGGCTAAAAAGTATCTCAAGGAGTGTTTGGCTTTTAAGCTGAGTAAAATGGTTTTAGTATGGTAGCAAGAGGCTGGGAAGCGGCAGAGAAATGAAGACAGAGATTCTTTTTTTGGACACACACTTTCTTTTTTGGGGTGGTTTTGTGTTTTGGCTTGGTTTGGTTTTTTCTTCAGGATGCTGAGGAGTTCTGGGAGACTCTTGCTCCTGGGCACTTGGTGACCTGCTGCTGGTGCGGGTTTCCAGTGATGTCAGTGTATGACTGTCCCCAAAAGGGACAAGGAAAAACCGGGAACTAGTCATTTACATACTGAATAGCAGAGAAGCCTGGCACTGGAATGAGAAGAGCTATTTCTGTAAGGGAAAATACACTATATGCTCTGCAGGGAGAAGTTTTTTCCCCACTCAATTTTTCCCATTAGCCTTGACTCTCTGCCACCTGCATCAAACCTTTTTAATGCACCCATCTGTGAACAAACACACTTGGCATTAATTCTCGACATAAAGTCTACATGAGTGAGAGAAGGAATGAGGTGTAGAAGAAAAGGTGCAGTGTAATTATATGTGTGTTTAAAACCTAGCTAATCTGGGGGTCTCTTTACCTTTATAATCCATATAATGTTGTCTTTGAAAGAAAGATATTGCACAAAGCAGGAGAAAGGAGTGGTGTGGTTTCACTTACACTGGGAATCAAGCTGTGCTGAGAAACATGTTTTTCAATTGCAGCACTACAGAGGGAAGTCATTTGATAGTGTTGCAAGTCTACACACTTTGGTTGTGTTTTATTAGCCAGTTGAGCCCTTATGTGCAGTAATTGAGATGTACCTTATTATTTAAATCTAGTTTGAGGTTCTATATTTGAGGGATTATTTCCAACAACCCCTGTATTACCCCCCAGTAAGTAAGACAATGTCTTTCTCTTTTTTGTCCTTTTTTTTTTCTTTGTACATTCATGGATTGGTTCACAGATAATGCAGGTATTAGAGTTTCTTTTTTATTGGTTCTTTCACCAATAGGCTTTTAACTATCTGAAGCTTTTGCAAAAGCTACTGCATTATTTAATGAATAAGTACAATGAGAAAATCTAGGCTTTATCTAATTAACAGAATAAGGTTTGAGTACTAAAGGCAACAGCTATCAAATCTGAGTCTCCTATATGAAGAAATCTCTAACTTAACTGTGTTTGTTCTTGTGGTTCATGATGTGATTATTGTTTCACGAAAAAGAATTAGAATAAAATGAAATCATAATATTTAATCTTCATTGTAAGGCAAACCCAAAAACCCCAACAAAATCTGGTTATCTCTATTATAAAAAATTACCTTGCCATTATGAAAAAAGTATGAAACTATTGCTCCAAGAAAAAAGTATTTTCTCTTCAGAATGTGAATTTATGCCAATCTCTGTTTGAAAGGGAATTGCTAAATGAAAGCAGTAGAACTTTCTGCCTGTGTTGATTATATGGCATATATAAAACTGATATGTTCAATGGTGTTAACGACTTACTAGAAGATCTGAGTTAGTTCAAAAGTAGTTAATTGAAATAATTAGTTAACATGAGGTTTTACCAGGTGGTAAGCCCTCAAGCATATAGAAGTAGACTGTATAGCTTGAAACTTGAGAGGAACAGAGACTGGAAGCCCATTTTGTTGTAAATAACGTATGAGATCATATAATAATACCTATGATAAATAGTAGTAATACTGATAAGAGATTTTATCTTTTTCAAAGAACGTAATAAATAATGAAATGGGGGCTGGACCATCAGGATTATGTGATGCCCTATTCTGTTCCTGTCTTCGTGGATGTCATTCTATAACTTCCATAGCCAGACTTCCAGTAAATCCAGTGTAACTTTTTATGGAGTAATGATCGTGCTGTATATAACCTGGACTAGTGCTGAATATTTGTCTTGCCCAATCTGTTTTGTTTTTAAGTGGCGTGATTTGGTTAATGTTTGAGTAACAGGTGAGAAGGGGGAAGAAACTACTTTGATGTTAATGTCCTCCAAAACACATTGGAAGCAAAAAAGTGTCCTGAATTCCCATAATTTTAATTTCATAGATCCATGGTTGAGCTACTTAAGACTACCAGAACATGTCCTGGCAAAACCTTTGTATTTTTCTACTATAAACTAAGCATAAATTCAGTGGTAGATGACAGATTACTTCATATACCATGCAAGCAAGCCCAGACAATAGCTTTAGCCATGACTGATTGCCTTGCTGTAACCCACTTTATGTTAAATGTATTCTTGCTGTTCAATTCCACAACTGTAATTTTGTTCTTCTGCACTGCTCAGCCCTCTGTGGACTAACCAGGTTCCTTCAGTAATGATTTCTTTTCTATTGTATTGTTTTCTGCATAATCAAGTTGGTAGGTAGGGGTTTAGGTGACACAGCCATCTGTCAAGTTCATTTGCTCTGAAAATGCAAGAAATAATGGCCTCTACAACTTGGGGCTATCTGTTATAAAGGAAGAATATCAGCTTTCCCCCTGCACCATCTTCTCATCTCTTCACATTATCATTTTTTCTACTTTCTATATAAAATATATAACATTCTCTTGACATGACTGATTGGCGAAAAAGAAAACTATCACATGTCCACCTTGTATTGCAATTTATGCAAGCAATCCAATTAAGGAGAAGCAGCTAACCACCAGACTAATGTGCCTGTCGTAAAACTAAAGAGACTGCTACAGACTGCTCCACTCAGGAGTTATCATTGCTGGTTCTCTGACATGCTAACTGCTTCCTCCTTGAAGTTTGCATAATGTGTAAATATAAGGGAGTTTGCATGTCACAAAGGAAAGGGAAAACAGTTATTCATTTTTCCTCCTCTAAAATAAAATGCTCATAATAATTCTTATAAGGAGCCTTTATCAAATTGTATGTTTGCTGAAATGACATGCACTTCTGGAGAAAGACATAAAAATCTGCCTGTGGGTTCTCAACCTTTTTCAGCTATAGTGGAAGCAGGCTGGAATAATCCAGGAACGATGTCACTTTTCTGTGTATGTGTGTAGAGGAGGGAGAGCGATTTATATAGCAGAATAACCTTTTCCATGTTGTCAGTAAAACTGGAAATATTTCGGTTGCTCTAGGTCAGAAGCATCTTTACATTAGAGCCTTTCATTATTGTCCCTGCTAAAATGCAAAATGACCGATTGTTTCTGCTCAGCTCAGGCCTCCAGTGGCCTGGTTAGAAAGAAAACCACTTCCAGATATCATTATATGGTACTGGTGAAACATGGAATTTTCTACTTAAATAAAAATATAATTATTAAGTGGAATGTCACGCTTTTATCACACTTTACCAAACAAATTTCAACATCACTGCCTTCTCAGGGCCACTGACATAAGACTCTCTGCAGGATGAGAGATTCCCTGACAAGGGAACAACAGCTGCTTTTTACAGCAAGTTAAGTAATGGACCTGAACAGCAGGTGTAAAAAGTGATAAACCCATTAATGAAATTAGCATTAGTACCCACCTAGTGAATATTTCCAAAATGTCAAGTCAGTCTTAACCTGTATATGAAAAGCAGACAAACAACAAAACAGAGGATGACTGCAAAGAAGCTGTTCTGCAGTCTATTTCTGTCCCACAGTACAAAATTTGATGTCCATTTTATTAGTGCAGTGTAACGCATTTTGTGCAGAATTGGAAATGGTTCTTTGGTCTTGTCCATGGAGTTCTTTAAAGTGTGCTCTGACTCTTGTCACTGAAGCTGGGCAAGGAAAGACATGCTGATCCCACAAGTAAATAATCTATTCAAGCTTGCATCTGTTGCAAGTTTTTTTGTGCTATTTCACCTCAGAATAATATTTTTTGGTTCAGATAAATATACAGTTTCTTTCTGTGATCAGATTTTAAACATCTGAGACCTTCCTGTACTGTGTAGTGCATTTATAATAAGTTGGATAAGTGATTTTGAAAGTAGAGTGAAATGTGATTAACTCTTGAAATAGGGGCTAGATGCATGTTGGTCTTCTGAATTTTCAAGAAAATGCCTTTTGCACCTGGAACCAGCCATGGTCCCTTGGATGTGTTGGTGTCTTTCTGGTAATCATTACTACTGGGTAGGCAAAAAGGCAGGTACCTGATTTAGTGCCATGTGTTGTTACTGTGTTCTAGATTTTGGGGTATAATTGATCCCACGGAATAAGATGTAGCCAGAAGTCAGATCACTGGTGGAGTGAATGTCCACTATCGTAGTGTTAGATGAACAACCTGGCAGTAGAAAAGCAGCAGCACCACCAGCAAGTATGTGTAAGTATGTCATGAGCTCTTTTTGCCTGCAGCTTACATGTAACCATTTTAAAGGTGGCTGTTTATAAAGTAGAGCATAGTGCACTATTCCCATTGGTCAGAATTTCTAGTTGAGGATATTATCTCAAATTTTACACTTTATGCTTCAAATATTTGGAGAAAAACAAGTATGTAATATGACACAGCTAAAATGAAAATGATCATTTTAATGTGAAAAATGTTATCTTTTTTTCAGTGTTATGTGAAACACATACTGAGTCTTCAGCTCCTTGGGTAGATATGCTGGCAGGGTCAGGTGAAAGGGGTCAGAAGAGGACCAAAACAGGGACACAGAAGTGAATGTGTGAATGCAGATTGTCCAGAAATGCTGATGCCTTCCCACTCTCTGTGAAGACAATCTTCTCCTTGACTTTGGTGAACGCAAAGTTTGGCCTGGCTCTTCAGTCTATACTTTCACAGACAAAATTTTACACCTAATTTCAGACTTTTAATTCCTGGAGTGTTAGGAGAGCTTTGCTGAAAACGACTGATTTGTGTTTTGGGTTTTATATCAAATAATTTCAAAACCTTATCTCTCTGTTAAATGAAAAGTTTAATTCAGTCATAGATATCATAAAAATGCAGGATAAGCCATGAGACTGTTAACCATACTAAAAAGAACAGTGTTTGCCTGGGACCTCACTAAGAAATTCTGAACATTTTGAGAATTCATCCTATTTATACTGATATCAATTCCATAGCTATAGCTGTTTTATTATCTGTTAGCATATATATCACTGATATTTGCTAATAAGTTACCTTCAGTAGTATAATTGCCACACATAACTTTGATATCCCATTAAAATTTTTTAAGTGAACAAAGTAGCCCTAGGTAGATAATGTTGAGCAAATGTGACCCCATAAATTATATACCCTGAAATAATCAAACTCAGCTAGACCCCAAACCAGGGCTGTAAGTGAAGAAAAACCTTGTTGTTGTCCTTCTCAACACATCTGTACTTAGAGGGATGCTTAGGACCTCTGGGAAAATAATCTAGCTGGACAAGAACTAGACGTTATGTTTCAGAGAAAAAAAATTATTTTTTCTATAATGAAATTAAAGCATAGTTAAATATTTCTCTTAAAATGATTGAAATACTTCATTTCAGACTTATTTTTATAATAATAAGATATGACATGAAATAATGGTAATGAAATGAAAATAACTTTAAAATGGCAAATTTCACATTCAGAATATCATATTTCAAAGTCTGTTTTAATTTCTTTTTTTTAAATGCAAACTGTCATGAAGAAAAATATTTCCATGAAACACAGTCTTTTGATGAATTGTAAATAGGAGTTACAGAGTTTGCTTTTTAGAGTTTAAAATTTACATTAAAATCTCAAAAGGGAAAAGTTTGTCATTTTTCTTTCAATAAAGTTTTTTCTAAATATATGTTGTAGGAAAGAATAATGTTGATCAGCTCTATTTGAAACTTGGGACCTTCTGAGCCTCAGTATAGAGTTCTGTTCTTTGCAGAGAAGTAATTTCTTTAATTACTTTATACATATATATATTACTAATATATATACTATATATAAACATATATATACTGTGTGTATATATATATTACTAATGCATTAATTAAGCTGTGACTTTCTATGGGTGACCCACCCTCAAAGATTAATTTTCTCAATGGGTTTTATAACTGTTTTCTGAACAGTAAATATGTAGGCTTGTGTATAAATTTTAACATCTGAGGGGTGATATTCCACTGTCTTTTTCTAAATAGGAGGTTAAATTTACTGACAGACATTGAATGTAGTTCAGCATGCACTCCTGCCTGAGAGGGAAGATGTTACCAGTTACTGAGTAGGTGACATGCTGCTTCTGTGCAGGACTGGCAGCTCCTGGCTCTTTTGACTTCAAAATTCAATGAGAAGCATGAGATGGGATCTGCTGCCTTTCTCAAAAAGCCATGGCTTCCTGACCTATTGTGACCAAGAGAACATCCATCTGTAAGAGGATTCTGGACCTGATTGTGAACATAGCACCTGAGCTGTGGTTTGTTTGCATCTCAATTTGGAAAGACAGAATCTGAGATATTCCATGTTTGGTACTGGAAGTCTAGTCCCAGGTATATGACCAGAGATGTTATAAAGTCTCATTTATTTATAAACTGGACATTTGAATCTCACCTGGCTCCTGCCAGATAAACTTCAAAATTAGGAGTCCTGCAGTATTTCCAATAACAAAACTACAAATTGCAGTGAACTGTGATCAGTCAGCAGAAACACAGACTGACAACTGGGAGTAGCCTGCTGGTTTCCTTTCTGATACCTTTGCTGGAACAAATGTTACTCCCCACATCTGTAGGTCAGTCTTCTTCTGTGTTGTAGACCAGGTATAGAAATAGAGCATGTTTGCTGAAATTTTTAGGGTACAATTAACATAAATCCAAAGACTGGAAACTTAGGTAACAGACCTCTAGAAGCCAAATGAACACATACATTTGTGATGTCAAGAAGTAGGTAATTTTGAGGACAATAAAAACTACTTCTCTGGCAAGTGTCTATTTCAGGCCCAGCCGTTCTAGGTTAAAGATTCTAAATCTATAAAAGAAGCAGAGATTAAAAAGAAAAAAAGTCATTGAACTCATTTTGAGCAATGGTTATAAAGTTTTTATTGAGTTTTTTTATGAAAACTGAACTAATGTAGAATAAGCATAGTGAAAAATAATAACACTTAAATAAAACAGCATCAGAAAATTAAAGCAATAGTGTGTTATGGAGTTTTACTGACTTCCTTGCCAGCTCTGCATGACAGCTTGGATCCTGTAAGTAAAGATATATAGGTCTCAAACTTAGGCAAAACTAATAAACTTAATATAAATTTCCCTTTCCCTTTATTTCCCAATTTCTTTATACCATCTTTTTTTTTTTTTTAATGGTAACAGCCTTTTATTTCTCTTTAGGATTTTGTTTTCTGAAGCAGTCTTTAATCTATTTTTCCACAAAAAAGTTCACTACAAGCAGTATTTTATATATTACAGCTTTATAGATAAAGCAATAGTAAGAAAGGGAGAAGACATATTTTGTAAACTTCTGTATAAAAAATTAAGTCTGTGCTGTTACTAACACATTAAAAATCCTGGCTCAAAATTCTACCTGTGATAAGCTGATATCCTAAGTTAAGCCACTACTTACTGTCCTGTGTGTTTTATTTGTGAGATGATTGTTTTCTATTGTTTAACTGCTAAATTGTAATGTTATCTTGGTGTCATTATTTAAATTTTCCAGCTGAATACTGAATCAAAACATTGAATTTCAGAGATGATTTGGAAAATGTCAGTCCAGCAACCCCATATCAGGAAAAAAAAAAACACAAAAAATCAGTTAATTCTCAGTGTTGCCCTTCAGATACCTTTAAAGAAGTATTTGCCAGAATTATGAACAATCTTTCAAGCAAGGTTGGTTGCATGATATTCCTTTTTAAATCAAAGCTTTTGTTTTCTTTTAATTTTGACACAGCTTATTTGCTCTGAAGTTTCCTGTACTGTGTGTCTGATTTTGCCTGATTTGTTTTTATTTCAACTAGGTTTTCCAGCTTTTTTTGTTATGTTTAAAAGTTACTGAGATCCTTCCTTTCAAATATTTTAGAAGCTTTGTGTTTTAGAGAAAAGCTGGACTGCAAATGTAGCTTGAATTAGCTGAATTTCGTAAGCTATCATGAATATAATCACATTTTAAATTGTGAACAAATTGTGTTTTTGATATGCTGAATACATTCTTATTTAGGTTGACAACATTTCATTTTATCAAACAATATGCTGCTTCCTCATAGCTTTGGGTGTTAAGCACATTGTGCATTAGATATTTTCACAGAATGACCGATAATTTTGCTACTAGTGTCTGTGGTGTGATGTGATTTTGGAAACCAGAACTGAGCTCAGAAACCTGCTCATCTGTTCTGTCTAAGGATTTACATTAATAAGCCATGAGAAAGGGGAGAAGATTGAGAAGGAGAAGATGGCACACCTGGGAAGAGAATCAAAATTTGGAATTGGAAAGGAGATAGAATCATAGAATAGTCAGGGTTGGAAAGGACCTTAAGATCATTTAGTTCCAACCCTCCCACCATGGGAAGGGACACCTCACACTAAACCATGTTACCCAAGGCTCTGTCCAACCTGGCCTTGAGCACTGCCAGGGATGGAGCATTCACAACTTCCTTGGGCAGCCCATTCCAATGCCTCACCACCCTTACAGTAAAGAACTTCTTCCTTAAATGCAGTCTAAACTTCCCCTGTTTAAGTTTTAAGCTGCTACTCCTTGTCGTATCACTACAGTCCCTAATGAAGAGTCCCTCCCCAGCATCCTTGTAGGCCCCCTTCAGATACTGGAAGGCTGCTATGAGGTCTCCAAGCAGCCTTCTCTTCTCCAGGCTGAACAGCCCCAACTTCCTCAGCCTATCTTCATAATGGGAGGTGCTCCAGTCCTCGATCATCCTCGTGGCCCTCCTCTGGACTTGTTCCAACAGTTCCATGTCCTTTTTATGTTGAGGACACCATAACTGCACATAATACTCCAAGTGAGGTCTCACGAGAGCAGAGTAGAGGGGCAGGATCACCACCTTCGACCTGCTGGTCATGCTCCTTTTGATGCAGCCCAGGATACGGTTGGCTTTCTGGGCTGTGAGTGCACACTGCTGGCTCATGTTCATTTTCTCATTGACCAACACCCCAAAGTCCTTCTCTGCAGGGCTGCTCTAAATATCTTCTCTGCCCAACCTCTGCCCAATCCCAGCTGTGCCTGGGATTGCTCTGATCCAGGTGTACGACCTTGCACTTGGCATGGTTAAACTTCATAAGGTTGACATCAGCCCACCTCACAAGTGTGTCAAGGTCCCTCTGGATGGCATTCCTTCCCTCCAGGGTATCAACCGAACCACACAGCTTGGTGTCATTGGCAGACTTGCTTAGGGCGCACTCAATCCCACTGTCCATGTCAGCGACAAAGATGTTGAACAAGCCTGGTTCCAACACCAATCCCTGAGGGACACCACACGTTACTTATCTCCAGCCGGACATTGAGCCGTTGACCACAACACTTTCTGTGCAGCCATCCAGCCTGTTCTTTATCCACCGAGTGGTCCACCTATCAAATTGATGTTCCAGAGAAATAAGAGGCAATGCTGGGGGAAGAGCAAGACTCAGAATGAAAATATGCTGGACCCAGGAAACGTGGGGAATAGAATAGATATACTGGAATTAGAAACAGAAAGGAAAATAAATGCAAGTCATAGCTGGGGAGAAGACGTGATGACTGCTTGATTAAAGTGAATGACATAAGAAGGCATGAAGTATCGAGAGGTGGTGATAAGCTTTAGAAAACAAAAATTGATTGCAGGCAAATATAATTAGAAAGAAAATTTGAAGCTTGGAAGAAATATTATACCTGAAAGCCAAAATTACTTTAGTAAAAATGAATCTGAAAAGTAAAGTACAGGGAAGAAGAACAGAGAAAGCTACTAATCTCTAGTTTCCCTGAAACTCTGGAAAAGCATCCTTGTTCTTATATACCTGGAAACCATACAAAAGAGACTGCGTAGGTCAGAAAGCTGATGCACCTATAAAATTTCAAAGTGTCACCATCAGTTAATCTATTAGTCAAGAGGCTGTAGTCTCTGCTTTGAACTTAAACATTTCTATTAGCGGACCACTCTAAAGGCTTTCCTTTCTTTAAATCTAATGAATTACAGAAAGTATGCATAAGGGATGTCAAAGTGAGGTTTCCTAGTACCGATCCTTCCTAGTCTAGGGATGACATAAAATCGAAGTGGTGTATGGGTTTGGCTGCATGTAGCAACCATAGATACTTCATATCAAATTTCTAGACTTTTTGTGCATCATTGATTCTAGAATGATTTTGCCAGACTGTGTTATCATGGATATCTCTTTTTATCCATAATTCCCTACTGCTCATGCAGCCTATGCTGTATATTACTTTTCTAAGACAAGGTTCAAGTTAATTTTTCTTTTCTAAAAGCTTAGGCCTACAAAATATGTAAGCAAGCTTTTAGAACGAAGGAACAAGCAGTCTGTATGGCTTATGCATGCTCTTCATATCAATTATTTAATAAGCAATTTTCCTGATTGAGATAGTCACATGTTCATGGAAAATATGAAAAATACATTGGCATAGATCTTTTTGTGAATGTTATCATAATAATGATGCCAAGGGAACATAATTTAAGCCTACGAAAGATCTAATAGGTCACAACAAATGTTTTAGGAAAGAAATGTTTGCTGTGAACACAGTGACAGAGTTTTATTTTTTTTTATAGAACATAAGAAAACCCAATTCTGACTGTATGGCCCCTGAGAGTATCTATTTTCGTTCACTGAGAAAAATAAATAATTTGTTTTGAAGGATTAAGACATAGAATATAATCAATTTTTGTACAGCAGGTCTGTACCATGAAAACATGCCAAAAATTCTTGGGGAGAGAGGCAGAATCTGTTAAGAAAAACATTAATTTCTTTTTATTATTGGCATAACTTCCACAGCAATAGGTGCAAAATTGTCAAATTATTTCATTTTTCTCCCGAATTTACTGGAAGTTGGGTCATACCCAAATAACCTAGTAATCTTCCACCTGTAGAGCATTAATATAGCGTATAGAACAGCAGATTTATGACTTGTTCCAAAGACAAGCATGAAAGTATATCTTTTCCTTTTACTGAGAGGGCCTCTGCATGAGATGAACTAATACATTATTGTAGCCTAACATACTTGTTAGCTATTTTCTTTTCTTGAATTAAAAAATTGAATTATATACACTCAGTCTAGTTACTGAACCTGTAAAGTTTATTAAAGTTTATCGACCATGTGTATACACTTCAGGATTTAGGTTCAATTGCTTCTTTCAAGCTGGAACATTGAATTAAGATGCAGTGCCTTGCTGTGGCTCTCATGGACTCCAACTGAGCTACAGGTAGCAAAAGTCTCCTTCAATTAGACATAATCATCACTCACAGTCAATAATTGTGCTAAAGGCTGCTTTCAAATCTGTGAGGGATTCGCATTTAATGTACTGATTCAGCTTGTCTGAGCCAAATTCACTGTGTACTGAAACCAAAGCAATTTAGTTCTTGCCTACGGCCCTTTTGGCAGTTCATCTAGTACTGAGCACTGTAAGGACTGTGAGATACAATTTAATCTGAGACATCTGTGCACAGACAGGACCTTTTCTGTAACAGAGAAAGACTAAGTAATGGCTAAGCTGTAGTTTTATGTGAAGAACCAAGTCTTATCTCTCCTCTGAAAAATAAAGCATTTAAGATATAGTAGAAAGCCAAACCAAAAAGAAAGAAAAAAGAGAGAAAGAAAAAAAAAAAGGAATAAAAAATCCTTGGATTTATGAAATGCACACTGAGGCTACTAACAGCTTTCCTTGCTCCTAACCACATAAAGCACTTGAGCCGTGATCCTTGGATTAACCATTTAAAGATATTATACTTATCGTCAGCTGCAGCTGACTGGAAAGATCTTTATTAAATATGAAAGAGAGAAGGCTCACTGCTTATGATTTTTGTACAAATATCAAAATTTCCTTTGTATGTATTTTTTTCTGGCTTATGATGTTATTGAAGAAAGTGCTGCAATATTTATCTCATACATCATCCAGACTCCAAAAAGGCTTGTTATCTCCAGGAAAGGCTTAAAAGTCATGTAGTTGACACACATAATATCACATAGGAAGTTTTAATTATAGTGACCCAACAGCTAGTAGTGTCTGCAAGGTTTTACTGACTTCAACCAGGTTTTCAATGTGAGTTTGCACTCAAACATTCTGTGATGCCTACTTGCCTTTTTTTCTGAAATAATAGAAAAACTTGTTATAATGAAAAAACTGTTATTGGATATTTCTTCAAACCCAGTTTCAAAACATTTTTATTTATGCGAAAGCAAATCAGGGGCCTAGCTGGAAAGGTGAAGACAGATCTATGTAATCTATTAATCATGGAGCTACTGCCTTTTGTCAAAGGCCCTGATTAGGTGAAGCTGGAATTAACACAACAGCTTTTCTCAAACAATACCTGTTTGATAAAAATATGACTATGAAGGTAAAGCTTTATCACAGAAAGTTGTGAAAGCATGAAGTATAAAAGCTTAGCTGTGGAATCTAATTATAATAAAGTACATTGTTAACATAAACTTTTGTACTAAGGCTCTGAACTGTAAGTTTGAAGAGCCAGTTGAAGCCTCCACCAGTGGTAACAGAGTGGCAGTGAAACCCAACTGCAATTTCTTTAAGT
Source organism: Pezoporus occidentalis (assembly GCF_034315485.1). Lineage (NCBI taxonomy): Eukaryota > Metazoa > Chordata > Aves > Psittaciformes > Psittacidae > Pezoporus > Pezoporus occidentalis. Next base: position 11,535,949 of record NW_026913316.1, on the reverse strand, counting down.
CGGGTTATGCAAATAACCTTCAGAACTGTGACAAAAAATTCTCTGAGATTTGTATTTTTGGTCAAGATATGGAATGCGAGGTAATCAGAACTTCCTTTGTTGATTTCCAGTAACAACCAGAGAAGCCTGTTGGCTTGTTTGCATGTTATTTTGAGATATCTAATGGGTTACAAGTCATGCAGTGTAGGGACTGCAGTACCTGGGCACCTAGCCTAGGTTTCTGAATGGATTTAACTGCAAGGGCAAGATCCTGTGACATCTGGAAATACATCTACATGCCTACCAACAGAAACCACTAAATTCAGGAAAATGTTCATAGTAGCTGCTTGCCGTATGCAAATGACAGCATCAGTCAATGATGTGGACCCAGAATATCTCAGTTGAAAAACTTCACTACCAACCTTCAGAACTGCGCTTGCTTTTCACCTTGCCTCTGCCTGGCACTCAGTTTTGCATTGCTGACAACTTAGATGTCCAGTTGAAAAGAAGAATAAATAAAGTCTTCATCATGAATTAGCTGCTATCCTGCAGTTAGCTTCTGCCTTGAGAAATAAGTCCTGAAAGCTTACAGCTGCAGATGTGTAGCTGCAAATAGACATATTTCACATGTAGGTACCCTTATCATAGAAGTCTTGTGCACCTACCAGAAAGGAAAAAACCCACAACACTCCATGCTACATATGATGTTTATGTCCCTTTGTTGGGTCTGAAACTTAGTGCCTTGTGACAGGCACCAACTTTTTGTTCTTTATGCTATCTGATAGGCAGATAAAGAATACCTTATTCATGGCTGGACCTGCTACATATTAAATACATACACCAATTTTGCTACTTGTTTTGATTACATTACAAATTTCCTACAAGGAAAGCATGAAAGAATAAAAAGCCCACTTGTTTCTCATGATAAAATAAAGGCTGAAAAAGAATATATTGCTCTCTGTGTTTTTATTGTCCTTGTTTATTCATCAGGACAGAAATAAATCAGGGATAGAAGAGAGCTTTTTAAGCTCAACAATGAACAGTGTTAGTTCAGGAATAAATTACCCTAAGAAAATGCAGGTTGGAATTATAAGAAAGACCATTGAAAGAGAGATTCTAAGTCAGCCCCTCTAATGGTATCAGGAAAAAAAAACCCACATCAAGCTCAACATCAGAGTCATCAAACTGCAAGTTTGAAAGCTGATATAAATGAAAATGAAAGTCGTACCTTATATTAGAGAAAGACTGCTTTCCAATCCTGTGTTCCCAGAAGTGACTTCTACAAATGCTGTTAATATTAAACAGCATGCTTCATGCAATAGCCCTTGGGCCCATCTGGACAGGGCAAGATGTAAAAAATATGCTGTCATGATTATCAGCACAGAATGAAGCTGAAATTCCAAAAGATTATTTACACCCAGTGGATTAATGCAGCATTACTGGGGGGTTCTGGCTTCCTAATTCTGTTGCAGAGCTCTTTAGTGTCTCCTCAAAAAGGACATGGTGCGTGGTTGAGAAGTATTGTATGTAAAGGATATTTCAGAATGCATTGTCAACTTAATTTTTATTAAGATGCTTTTTATTAATTTAGCTGTAATGAGTAACCTTTAGGCAATTCACAGGGCACTCAAGGACCAGCTGGACAGACTGACTCCTTGAGGTAAAAGTAGTAGATGCTAATGCTTCCACCAATCTATTTCATACTAATGAAATATTTGTTAGCAAAAGGTCCTCCATATACAGCAATCTTCCCAATTAGTTTTTTATTTGCAGTATTAGCTAGAAAGTCTATATTAAAGTCAAAGGACAATTTTAACTCCAAGTTGAGTGAATTGTATCTGTTTTCTCAGACTACCTTCTGAACAAAAGACAATGTGAAAATTCCAGTTGCAGATAAATAGCTCATGTAGCCGTTCAGCTTTACTTCCTTCTTATATTGTGAGACTGTTATTATGATTGTTATAATTTCTAAAAGGTAGGTTTCACATGGCTTGGCTCGGAATTGGATGGCAGCAATAGTTAAAATCATAGAATCATAGAATAGTTAGGGTTGGAAAAGACCTTAAGATCATCTAGTTCCAAACCTCCTGCCATGGGCAGGGACACCTCACACTAAACCATGTTACCCAAGGCTTTGTCCAACCTGGCCTTGAGCACCATCAGGGATGGACCATTCACAGCCTCCCTGGGCAATCCATTCCAGTGCCACACCACCCTAACAGGAAAGAATTTCCTTCTTATATCCAATATAAACTTCCCCTGTTTAAGTTTTAATCCATTACCCCTTGTCCTGTCACTACAATCCCTAATGAATAGTCCATCCCCAGCACCCCTGTAGCTCCCCTTCAAATACTGGAAGGCTGCTATGAGGTCTCCACGCAGCCTTCTCTTCTCCAGGCTGAACAGCCCCAACTCTCAGCCTGTCTTCATACAGGAGGTGCTCCAATCCCCTGATCAGCCTTGTGGCCCTCCTCTGGACTTGTTCCAACAGTTCCATTTCCTTTTTATGTTGAGGACACCAGAACTGTACACAATACTCCAGGTGAGGTCTCACGAGAGCAGAGTAGAGGGGCAGGATCACCTCCTTTGACCTGCTGGTCACGCTCCTTTTGATGCAGCCCAGGATACAGTCATTTTCTCATCGACCAGCACCCCAAAGTCCTTCTCCGCAGGGCTGCTTTGAATCTCTTTGCCCATACTGTAGCTGTGCCTGGCATTGCTCTGATCCAGGTGTAGGACCTTGCACTTGGCATGGTTAAACTTCATGAGGTTGGCATCAGCCCACCTCACAAGCGTGTCAAGGTCCCTCTGGATGGCATTCCTTCCCTCCAGCGTATCAAGCGAACCACACAGCTTGGTGCCATCGGCAAACTTGCTGAGGGTGCACTCAATCCCACTGTCCATGTCAGTGAAGAAGATGTTGAACAAGACCGGTCCCAACAGCAATCCCTGAGGGACACCCCTTGTGACTGGTCTCCAGCTGGACATTGAGCCATTGACCACAACGCTTTCTGTGCAGCCATCCAGCCAGTTCTTTATCCACCAAATGGTCCACCTATCACATTGATGTCTCTCCAATTTAGAGACAAGGATGTCGTGTGGGACAGTGTCGAACGCTTTGCACAAGTCCAGGTAGATAACATCAACTGCTCTACCCCTGTCCATCAGTTCTGTAGCCCCATCATAGAAGGCCACCAGATTTGTCAGGCAGGATTTCCCCTTAGTGAAGCCATGCTGGCTGTCACCAAGCACCTTGTTGTTTTTCATGTGCCTTAGCATGGCTTCCAGGAGAATCTGCTCCAAGATTTTGCCAGGCACAGAGGTGAGACTGACTGGTCTGTAATTTCCTGGGTCATCCATTTTCTCCTTCTTGAAAATGGGGGTTATATTTCCCTTTATCCAGTCATTGGGAACTTCACCTGACTGCCATGATTTTTCAAATATGATGGACAGTGGCTTAGACATTTGTCAACTCTTTCAGGACCTGCAGATGGATTTCATCAGGTCCCATGGATTTGTGTATATTCAGGTTTTTAATATGGTCTTAAACTAGATCCTCTCCTACAGTGGGCCCAAGGTCTTCATTCTTACGGCCCCTGCGTCTGTCTTCCAAGACTTGGGTGGTGTGGTCAGAGCCCTTGTCAGTGAACACGGAGGCAAAGAAGTCATTCAGAACCTCAGCCTTCTCCAAATCCAGGGTAGCCAGTTCTCCTGATAGGTTCAGGAGGGGGCTTATGTTGTCCCTAGTCTGTCTTTTATTTGCTATGTACCTATAGAATCCCTTCCTGTTATCCTTAACATCCCTAGCCAAGTTTAATTCCAACTGGGCCTTAGCTTTCCTAACCTGGTCCCTAGATTCAAAGACAATATCCCTGTATTCTTCCCATGCCACCTGTCCTTGCTTCCACCTTTTATAAGCCTCTTTTTTCCTTCGAATTTTCCTCAGCAGCTCCTTATCCATCCAAGGAGGTCTCCTGGCCCTCCTGCTGCACTTCCTTCTAGTTGGGATGCAACACTCCTGAGCTTGCAGTAGGTGATGCTTGAATAGCAACCAACAATCTTGGGCCCCCCTACCCTCTAGGGCTATATCCCATGGAACCTTAATAAGCAGGTTCCTGGAGAGGCCAAAGTCTGCTCTCCTGATGTCCAGGGCAGTGAGCTTGCAGCACGGTCTTCTCACTGTCCTGAGGATCTCAAATTTGAGCATCTCATGATTGCCGCAACCAAGGCTGCCCTGGAGCGTCACATTTCCAACGAGCTCTTCCCTGTTGGTGAGCACGAGGTCAAGCATGGCACCTCTCCTTATTGGCTCCTCTATTACTTGCAGAAGGAAGTTGTCTTCCACACAATCAAGGAACCTCCTGGATTGCTTGTGCCAGGCTGTACCATCCCTCCAACAGATGTCAGGGTGGTTGAAGTTCCCTATGATAACAAAGGCCTGCGAGCGTGAGGCTGTTCCTGTCTGTAGAGTGCTTCAACAACAGATTCCTCTTGATGGGGCGGTCTGTAACAGATCCCCACAGTAATGTCCCCCATCACTGTTCTCCCTTGAAACCTGACCCACAAACTCTCAGTGGACTGCTCACCTGTCCCCATACTCTCCAGCCTATCCCTAACATAAATGGCAACTCCCCCTACCCGCCTGCCAGGCCTGTCTTCCTAAAGAGGCTGTGACCTTCCTTTCCAACACTCCAGTCACAGAAGCCATCCCACCGTGTTTCTGTGATGCCTATTATATCATATCCCCATAGACGTGCACACATCTCTAATTCCTCTTCTTTGTTCCCCATGCTACAGGTGTTTGTATAGAGGCATCTGAGCCGAACTCCAAATGAAGCCGGCTCATTGGCTGGAGCGGCTGGAATATCTCTACATTGCTCCAAGCATTTATTATAGGTTCACTTCTGTTTTGGAATTCTAACAACATATCAGGACAAAAAGGAAATCTTAGTTTCACTTCACCAGTTTTCCAAAGTTAACAGATATGCTATTACATGTGAAAATCATAAATTCTTTTGCCCTCTTGTAAAAAGAGAAAGGGAAAAGAGTGAGAAAATTCTAGGAAAAGAATATTAATTGAGTGGTTTATACACTTAATATCAATTTTTGTAGAATAATATGTTCAAATAATTGTCTGATATCCATAATAGACGTAGTCAAAAAAGATGAAAATTGAATGAATAATTTATTCAATGAAAATTGACAAAATTCATTGAACAGTAATGATCTGTAAAAAAAATTCTTAAATGATAGAGAAATATTTTAGTATGTCAATGCTTTGTCTTTTATCCTGCTTTAGCCTGAAAATCAACAGAATGCTGAGTTTAACCAAACTCAAATATTGAGGATAATCTTTCAAATCTTCTCTGAGTTTGACTTTTCTTTTTCATGTATACGCCAGAATTTTTTGAAGTTTAAGAGCCAAAGAAGTCTGTAATCCCCTAGAATCCATCTTCAAATTTATAGTATGTTATGTAATAATTTCCTTATTGGAAAAATAGTCCTGATTTTTTTAATAACAAATGAGCACAATAATGCATTTTAGTGCTTAATTAACACAAATCTTCATATCCTGTTCATGCATGAGCAATCCTTGCATTCCAAATGCAAAGAAAAAATTGAATACAAAATTCAATGCTTTCAAAAAACTCCCATTTATACATGATAGGCATTAAATGGCAAAACAAAACAAAATCAACCCAGAAAATATTTTTTTTTTTGTCCACTGCAAAAAGACAGTGTCCCACTGACACTTCAGGCTTAAGAAAAGACAGGTCAACAGGGCATGCCACAGGTCAACAATGGATAATGTTATCAGACAAATAGGTCAGAAATGTTCATTTGAAAATACTAAACTAATTCTACATAAGAAGTGACTAGTTCAATGATAATTAACTGCACTTTTATGATGCATATAATTTCCATGATACCACAACACCAGTACTAATGCTATCACAAAGATGATAAAGATGAAAGTAGCAAACCTTCAGGTTAACTCTAATTGGAGTACCCTTAAATTAGGGGAAATGACATCTGACTTTAATGTGCAATAACACCCTTATCATTTAGGCCAGTTCTTGCTAATTTGTTTGTATACTGTAAGTATCAGTCATTTTTTAATTCTCTTGTGTGTTGCCTGCTGTAACTGTTAGCATTTGAATCAAATTTGTATCCAAAATTTACATTCTTAATGAGAAAATTTCAGTTTAATTGTTCACCATTTTATCTATTTCTGACTTTTTAGTTTGGGATCTCCAGGTTGGAATCCCAGACCTGCATGCAATAAGCTTTGTATTCAGATGATTCACCAGGCATATTTTATTTTAGTAGTGGTAACTATACAAATTTTGCTGAACTTCTTTGGGAACAAAGCTAGGCCAAATGAAACAGAAAAACATAAGTTGACTGGTTTCTGATTAGTAGGAAAATCTAGAGTCTGCAACAAGTTTCACTACCCACTGCTGCAGCAACCAGCAATGGAGAGAGAAGTTTTGTGCCATCTGCTCCTACGCTGCAGCTGAACTCACTGGTGAATCTTACTAAGGTTTGTTATGGCATGATCAAATCATAGAATGAAGAAATATACTCGGGAGTGGGATTCATTTCACCTAACTTTAACTGTTAATAGGTTAGAAGTCTAGCCTCTCTAATCTGATCTAAACTTTCATTATAGCCAATTAAAAGAGATAGAAAAGGTGCCAAGACAGCGACTCTAGATATAGTGTTCAGCTTTGTGTTTCTTGTTCTAAAATTATAGAAACTCAGCCTAAAGTCCTCAATACTACACATCCATCCATTTTAAAAAAATTCTACTGTTCTCCATAGCTGGCACAGTTCAGTAACTTTCCTGGAAGTCACAAGAGACATTTGGGGCGGGCAAGCCAATTTATTTATTCTTTAGACCATAAAGTTGAATGCTCTATCTTACAAATTAAACAAATGGAGAATAACGTGCCCTATGTTGTCTTCTGTGACATACAAAAATATTTTGTGTTTCACAACCATAATCTACCATCTTTTACTAGAGTGACCTAGGTTCCCAAAATGTTTAAATTATTCCATGTGTAACAAAGTAAATGTTGAAATTTCTCATATTACTCTGCAGCTCAGCAATTTGCATTTTCAGCTCATGCCATTATTAACATGGTGCTGGAGGGAAGACAAATATTTTCCATGTAAATATATAAAAATATCTCTAGTTTCCTTTATTCAAGTCACAGAGATTAGCAAGTAGCTAGTTTATATCATCAGGTAGACTCAGCTGGAATGGTTACTGAAGAGAGGTCTGATGGGCAAGTGATGCTGTCTATTATGAAAAATAATCATGCCATGACACAACACCAGTGAGATATCAGAGTTGTCCTTTCAATTGACACTTCTTGAATATGTAAAGTGAAACTGTTAAGGAATTTAGTATTGTTCTGTTGTTTTCTCCTCATGGGAAAAAACACAGAAATCATTCACTTAGAGCCTTTCATATGTTTTTCCTGTAAGGAATATTATTATTTTGTGAGTATTTGTGTGGATACAGCCATGTATATAAAATATATATTATTACATAAGATTTATCCTGAATATATATACATACATATGTATTTACAAACGTATGTGTGTATGTATACATGTATAAATAATTCTAAAATAAAAATATACAGGAAACTTCTCTTTAGAAAATTGAAAATAACTCTTCCAAATGTTGAGTCATTTAATGTTATTTCATAGAATCACAGAGTGGTTTGGGTTGGAAGGGACCTTAAAGATCATCTAGTTCCAATCCCACTGCCATGGGCAAGGACATCTTCCACTAGACCAGCTTGCTCAAACCCCCATCCAGGCTGGCCTAGAACACTGCCAGGGATGGGGCTTTCACAGCTTCTCTGGGCAACCTGTGCCAGTTTCTCACCACCCTCACAGTAAAAGATTTCCTCCTAATATCTAATCTAAATTTACCCTCTGGCAGTGACCTTTGTCCTGTTCCTACACACCCTTGTAAAAAGGTTGTTTAATCTGGAGAAGAGAAGGCTCAGTGGGGACTTCTATGCTCTCTACAACTACCTGAAAGGAGCTTATAGTGAGGTGCAGGTCAGTCTCTTCTCACAAGTAACAAGTGATAGGACAAGAGGTAACTGCCTCAAGCTGTGCCAGGGGAGGTTTAGATTAGATATTAAGAAAAACTTCTTCACAGAGAAAAAATCAGGGGTTGAAACACTCTTCCCAGAAAAGTGGTGGAATCACCATCCCTGAAAGTGTTCATAAACTGTGTAGATGAGGCCCTCAGCAACATGGTTTAGTGGTGGTTTTGGCAGTCCTGGGTAATGGTTGATCTTAAAGGTCTTTTCCAACCTAGTTGATTCTATGATTCCATTCTATGATTCTAAGGTCATAGTTCTGCAATTACAAGTACAAATGACATTTTTCTGCAGGGGGGAAAGAACTCAAACAATTCCTAGGATGAACTTTGCATTGCGAACTCCAGACTTGGGCAAAACTAAGTTTTATATGTTTTATTTAATCTGAGAAAAAGTTTGTTGTTTTTTTTTTTCTGGAAATTCTATCATAGTATCTGACATTCACTTGTCAAATTCCATATTGTCATTCTTGTATAAAAAGATTTCAATAGCAGTCCTGCTAAGAATGAGAACTGCTTATGCACATGTTTGAATATGTGGTGTAAACTGTGATCATCTGTGTTAGAAGACCCACAATGTTTGTCTAATCTTTTTGATGGTATTCTTCCCCAAAAGAAGAATAAGATACCTCATAAGATACACAAGAAATAAAATTCAAAAGCCAGAAAAGATTATACTTACACCTATTCCGTAGCTCACTGACTCTTCAGATTACAGAATGTTGAACAAACCAATATTACATCATATTTCAAGGAAAGCTCATTGGAACCTGGCACTCGTTGAGAGTGTTGGAAAAAAATGCTGACTTTATTTCGCATCTAACAATGTGTTGCAAAAGGAGCACTTAATATTATGCAATGAAAGACAAAACAGTGTTAGTGTATATATATATATATATATTCAATCTCCGTAAACTGAAAAATGCATTTTGTGGCCTAATTTTCTATTTCAGAAATGAATGAAACATTAATTTATAATTAAGTATCCTCACATTTTCAATTAAAAAAGGTAAAGCTGTGCAAGATACTTGCATTCAGTTCAGTTTATTAGTGTGCATCAATATATAAATGTTCAAACTTTACAGGAAGCGTAACTCTAGGCAACAGAAATAATTTTCCAGCACTTCTACCTGCAACATTGTTTTTGAAATAAAGTATACTGGAAAGTAAGTATCAGGTATAAATGTTATCACTTGCTGAATTGTCAATGCTTGCCCTTCATAAATCACAATGTTACTAAATCCGTCATAAGGCAGACATCACAAAAGTCTGTACTGTATCACTAGTTCAATGACAACATACTTATTAACCATGCCTATTGTTTTCCAAACATGAGATTCTGCAACTTTAATAGGATTCATTTGCTTAAATATTAACTAAGTATATTTGAAGATAAATTGTTGAAATCATTAGGGACCTTTGCCATAAAGCAGTATGACTGGTTTATGATCTGCATTAGAACCACCCCTTTTTATTATGATGAAAGTATTTTATTTAGAGCAGTGATTGTTACAAACGTTCTGAAAAGATTTATTGTAAGCACCATACTGAAATTTTACCAAAGAGCTTTGGCTGATACTGGTAAGTACATTAAGATAAGAAATGTTAATCTGCATCTACCAAACTGGTAACTGTAATTAGTTATTGTTCATATTTAGTTTTTCTGAAAATCATGAATTTCTGTAACAAAATCAAGTGATGTAAGCAAGCTATAGATACAATGTTCCTTTTCTCTTGAGATGAACCATAATTCTAGGCGTTAATTCAAAGACTATTTACAAAGAATAAGACTTGTGTTCAAAGAATTATTCATACAGGATGTACTCCATTATACCTCATCTTGATGGTAGTTCTTGTTTGTGTAGTATCCTGATATACCTTGCATCTTCCATACATGTATTTGCAAGGGTTGAACTGAAAAAAAATTAATTCTGTTGTAAACCATAATGTATTACATAGTTTAAGTTTATTATGAACCTATTTAATCAACAGTTTAGGTAACATAAACAGAAACGACTTTTTGGTACAAATTATGCTTTCTTTGCTATCAATCTATGCCTAAATTAAAGTTTCAGCACCATGTGTTAATAAAATCATGATTAATTAACATTATTCACCAAATAATTGTTTCTTTCCTTAATTGTACCCCTATGCTTGACCATGTAATCTCTCTAGTTTGAATATTTTCTTGAAAAATGTAGCTTCAGCACAGAATTAGTGCAGAATTAACTTGTTTAAGGTGCAAAATTTTGTTGTCTTTATTCTTATAACTGGAAGCTCAGTGGGAAGACTAGAAGTGTAGATATTCTTGTTCTGTATGTAAAAATAGCCTAAGACACACTTTCTGATTTTGAGCTTTCCTTCCTGCTGGTTAGCGTCTTTGGGAAAGCCAACAGCTAGGCTACCTTAAGGTGACACTGGGAGTACTGATGTTGATATATTGTGCTTATCTAGGGTATCAGTCACTTTTTGTATTCCCTGACACGGCTGCAAATGTCTTGCTTGTCGGATGAGGTCTTAAAGCATCATCTGCTGATTTCTCAGCATAAGCATCTGAGTTAAGGTTTATGACAGTAATAATAAAGATCCACAAATAAGTTACATTTCCTGTGAACCAAGATGTAATCTGAATTAAGAAACATGTCTGATAGAAAAAAGAAGAGACTTGCTATCACATCTAACCTGTGAATCAACCATATTGCATCACTGGTTTACTTATTCTTCTGCTTTGCTTTATTTTCTTTGTAGTATTAACTATAGAGAGTCCATCTATATGATTAACTAACAGAAGAGTAAAGAACAGTAGGAAAAAAAAGACCCACTAGATTTTTTACATGTTGTGTAAAAGCTAAGAGATGAAAACATTCAAAATCTTGTATCTAGCTATCAGTATTAAAAAAGCTATCTAGCTATCAGTATTAAAAAGGCATAATATAGTAAGAATTGAATTGTACACCAGTTGTGTCCAAAGAAACAGAAATGCTGTCATTTTTGCCTATAGTTAATATAGCTAGTGTTTATGCTGCACACTGCAGCTTCTTGAATTTGAATCTCCAAAATATTCTGTCTTAGATATTAGTGCTATTAGACGCATTTATCACAATATAAACAAGTACTTTCTTGGTGTTCTGGAACAGGATCAAAATTTCATGTGCAAACTATTATTAATATTCTTACTTTTCTTACATTTTCTCAGGCTACTCCACTTCATAACTACAACAATAGCATTTTCTTTTAGATGTTTCATCTTGTAGATAGGTGCCTATTGTGAAATAAGTTGGGAGCCTTAATTGGCAACTAAAAAAATTTCAGGGTGTACATCCAATTATCCATTTTTAGGCTTTGATTAAATCTCTGTGATAGATTTTCCACAGTGTGCTGAATGATGTTCAGTTGAATTTGATCATTGCCTCCTGCTTTATAAAGTATATTCCATAATTATAAATGAAATATCACATTTATTTTGGCTTCCTAAGGTTAAGATTACCAAGAACATGTTTAGTCCATAGTTTGGGCAGAAGGGGCTATATCAAATGGCTGTGTCTGAATTTAGAATTTCAGTAATCAGCACAAACAAGTTTTAACATGTGCAAAATCAAGTCATTAAAAAAACTCAAACAAATCTCCAAATGTAATTTCCTTCAGAACTCCTTTTAATGCAAAAATAGCCAGTAAATTTAGTCGTATAAATCATAATTCTAATAGTCCAATAAATAATTTAGCATTGTGTACTTCCTACCTTGTGATGATCGTGAGGAACCATTGGCAGAAAAGACTTATAATTTCCTCTTGTTTTGTGGTATAAGTCTTAATTTCTAACTTACTTCAATAATGTCAAACTTTTAGGAGATGATCTCTAGCATTTACTTACTCTGCGTACCTGTTCTATTTTAATTTTGAGTTCATAAAGCCAAAAAAATTATTATGAAGTCCTGCTATCACCCATTTAGGAAGGAATATGACTTCATGCTGGGATTCATTCCACATAATAACAGGCCTTTTATTAAAGGAACATCTTGGAACACTAAGTAAACAGCAATGTACAAAAATGCCACAAGGTAAAGAATTCTCTGAAGGTTCCTCTGAAAGCAATTGAGTTGTGGAACTGGCTATCTTTATCCTTGAGACAACATTTATTACTTTCTGAAACCCTCCAGGAATTGTCACTGGATGTTCACTAGGTATTCCTAACTTGTAAACATGGTCACTGTCCTTTGAAAGATTTTACTTCCTTGCTAAAGCTCAAATCAGTGGAACATACTCAGATTTGAACAAACATCTGTTTGAAAACATAGTTCATACTTTTCTATGCACAAAATGATATACCAGGGCATCCTAATTAGCATGGTGGTAGGAAATCGATCTAGAAAGCAAAAGTCAAAAAGGTTCTTGCCTTACTTACTGTTAGGTGTGTTAGTACTCACATGAAACTTGTCACAGAAAAAAATAATCACAAAAATTCATAGTAAATTAGAGCCTTAGCTTGCATAAAAGCACTATATCCATTAATTCTCAGCACTGATTCCTACATATCCACTTGCTAAGGATTTGCAAGGTGATTTTTTTTTGCTTTTCTCTGCTAAGGAGGAGTTTTTGGTAACCACAGGATCTGCATAGGTTAATTACTGAAGGAATGTAAGACTCTTTTGTGAAGTGAACAAGAATCCTAAGATGCGTCTTAGTACATATGAGGGTTATCAGCTCCTGTTTCAGAATGGAACCCGTCACTACACTATTCTTGAAAGGCAAGGATTAAGTTAAACTATGTTCATCACTGTAACTGATGTTTTTCATCCATAGTACCTCATCAAGTATTATATGCAAACAATAAAACAGCATTGTCTTTTGTAGTATGTTTTCATTAATTCATTAAAAAGAACCAAAAACTCGTGAAGCTATTGGCTATAATTAGTGCTCTAAACTTTACCTTGCTTCACTAAAACCTACAAAGAATTGCCCCCCAAAAACATACGTTTACCTTTGTTGAAGGGTTGTGGTGTAGAAAGACGATGATGAAACAAGAATAAAGGAAAGGAGGAATTAAAGAACTTTCTGAATCATAAAGTCCAGTCTCCTGTACTGTGAAATATCACCTAAGATAATAAGTTCCAATCATTTTTAATTCAATTTGGAAAAGATATTTATTTTTTCCGTTCATCACCATCTAGGTTGTTCCAGAACTTAATTTCTTTTACAACTATAAATCTAATTTCAGATAAAAATATACACTTCTACATTTAAAGTCCAGTTGATCTCAACGCTCTTTTAAGTAACTTTCTTCCCTTTTCCTTCTTTATATGCTTCTAGATCACACTTATGCCAAATAACTTTTTAATTAGCTTAAAAAAGTTAAGTTTTCTTTAGTCCAAAAGATTTCCAACCAGCCTATTAGACTTCTGTGGCAATTACTGTTCAAACTTCCTTGTGATGGGCAGGAATATTAACTTTGTTTACTTCAAAAATTTGAGGTTTAACTCTTCCCAAATGCAGCCTTATTGACTTTACTACAGCACTTTTTGTTTCAGTTATTCAGTTTCGTGTTTCTTGCTCCAGTAGCTTAGGATTTTCTGGTTTTCTGCCTTGTCTACTGGCTCACTAAACCTGAGTTTTCTGTTGAACTAACCTTTAATTAATTCAGAATCATTCTGGACTGAAGCTCTACTGCTCTACAGTTAATCCCCAACCTTATCTCCAGTTTAGTATCATCTGCAAGTTTACCTTCAGTTTTATCATGCAGGTTTTCATTTAAGCAACCCAATAGGATCAGCCCTAGTATTGCTGTTTGCTCGCTGCTTCCTTGCAAAATAATGAGCCACTGATTATCGTCCTTTGAGCCTTGCAGCCTAGCCAATATTTAACTCACCTGTCTTCAGACTTCTTTTACTTTGGCATTGTGGTCACATGCTCCCCAAAAGCATGCTTTTTCAAAGCAAAGATCTGAACATACACGAGTTTTCCTATGAGCTCATATGACAATGTTTTGTTGAGTAACACTTAGCAAAAAGAATTCCAATGTCAGCACTTCCAGGTAGCCCTCTTTCCCAGGAAAAACAACAAATGGGGAGACAGAAAAGTCTATGCCAGCCATCATACAGCTCTTACACTCTCTGCCAAGATCACAACCATACAAAAGCAAATGTTTTGCTCTAACATAAAAGTGATGGGAAGTTGCTGAATATTTGCATGTTCCATTGGATATCAGTGCAGTCTGGAAGATGGAAAATAAAAACTTCCTCTCAAAGTACTGCTTCTAATGAATTCCTACAGTTAGAAAAGCCCAACATGTTCAGAAATCAAAACCAAAACACATACTAGACAAGTGAAATAATTTTTAAACAGTTGTCTTTTCAATATTGTTTTCTCCCTCCCTCCCTCCCTCTCTGGCTCAACCTCACACTGCAGAGCAGAGACGCTCACAGATGTCTGAGCCGACCTGCCAGCCGTGGCTTGGGAATGAAAGTTCTGCATCAGAATGCTTCCATCAGCCCCACCCTGCCCACAAGGACGGCTGTAGACAAAATATCTGGCAGGCAAGTCTGATATTGCAACAAACAGTGGTTTCTGAAGCTAGGCACAACATGAGGAGGGTTTGCACCTCCGGCTTAGAGATGCAAATCCTCACATTTTCATCAGCCAAGCAATCCAAAAGTTCAGAAGATGAAGCACTTAACCCTACCAGTAAGCAGTAAAGCTGGGTCTGTTTTTAACTCCATTTTGGAGTCTCATTTAGCTTGTGGCAGCCATCTTGCTGCAGTTCTCAAAGTGCAAGACCTATGAGACTGCTCCCTGTAAGGAGAGTCTTTTTCAGAACTGGCCTTGCAGGTGCAGCCTAACCCTTAATGATTTAAAGTCTCAAAAACGTATTTATTTATTTATTGCATGTATAATTGCATGTATTTATTTGAAGTGCATTTCAGATTACACTGAAATGACAAACGTAACCTCACACAGGTTAATTTAAGAACTGGGTGTAGTGTAATTAACTCACTGTAAAACATAACTGCTTTGTTTGGTACCTCTGTGCCTTGAAATTACTGTGATGACATGAAGTCTGTCTGAATCACAATAAGATATCGCTGAGCACTGTTGCCCACTCTAATTGCCCTGCTACTGGAGCACACCAGAAAATAAAAGCAAAATATGTCAAAACACTCTAAACATATTCATGATGGTTTAAGAGTGGTTATTTGACATTTAAATCTCATTTAGATCTCATTTGATTTTGCATTTACAATATCTTGGTACAGTTGCCTTCTGTGTAAGTGTGATGGGAGCCAGTTTGGTGAGAGTACTTTCTAAAAGCCTACGTTGTATTGAAAGCCTTGGATTTCCCTGTCTTTAGCTTCTAATAGCCTGTATTGAGTAAATCTACAATGTTTTACAATTGTCTGTGTTTGATTTTAATTTTAAAAGACGCCTTCCTCCTTTACTTTCCCTTACCTTCCATACTATTATTTCTGTGTTATAATCCCATTTATTATAATAATTTTCTTTCAGCTTGGAAAATTTATATCATTATTACACATCTTTTTTTAATTGCTCATATGTTTCTTATCTTTTGTGTCTGATTTTCTTTTGCCACAAATTTTATCAATTCTGAGAATGCAGTAGAAAAGTCAATTCAAGTATTTATTAGTGAGGACAGGTGAAAGCATGTTTCTTTTGTTACAAAATACAATTTTTTTAATATGCTTTCATATAAACCCAACTCATTTATAATTTTTAAAGCTTTGATTGGCTTGTCCATATCACGGGTAACATCTGTATGTTTAGTAGAAAGTGTAGCTATAATAAAATATTAAGTGTTTAAAGCTTAATTTCGCTAAGCACCTCTGTTACTGGAAGTTTTGGTATTGTTTAAATGCATTCGGTTAGCACTGTAACTAAGGTCTTTCTGACACAGAAAAGATTATATCTAACTAGATTTCACAGTAGGAGTAGTTTGTTTCTGAAATCTTCATGATTATATGCAGTTAAATTCCTCATTAAAAGAACTTTTTTCTCTTGTGAGATTCCTGCCCTTTCTAGCAATGAGATCACAACAGAAATTGGAGCAACTGTCAGCTACCCAAGCCCAGAACCTTTGACTTTTCTATTTCATACAGAAAATCAGGACACAAAGCTTTACATTATTATAATGTTAAGTTTATACATTTACAGTCTTGGCAGATAAGGGACATGAAAGTTAAAACTGAAAATGAAATTTTGAGTCTTTCCCTGCAGCAAACACTTAATTGTGTTTATTACTGCATAAATGTGTTGTAACAATTAGCTCACACATTTTTTCACTTTTCAACAAAGGTTCCAATCCTACACATACTTATTAGCTACTGAATATTTCATAGGACCACACACAGTATGTAAAGTTAACTACATAAATCTAAAGTTAACCACATAAATCTTCATATGATTAAATATGCACTAACTTCAGTTAAGAGCATTTGGAAAGCTAAAGAAATGGAAAAAAAAATTTGATGTCAGTTTTATACATCATTAGACAACCTCAGTCCTGTGTTGATACTAATGCATGGTTCCAGAATTAATTTCATAAACCTTTCCATAGTGATGAATGTCTGTCTAACTTTTACTTCAGTGGATCAGTTTTGTCTGTGCATCTCAGAATGTGGTTACACCAGAACTGGAGGGAAAGTGTGTGTAGCAGACACAGTGGATATTGAATTCTGGGGTATCATTCTTTACAGCAGCACTTTGCAACAATGAGCCAAATAAAAATGTCCAGGTGATTGATTTATATAAATGGATATATGTAACCATAAATTCATTTCAAGATACATTCTTAAACAGGGAAAAGATCTGTAATTTCCATAGCTCTGGGCTTTGAACTTGTATATAACTTTATTCTTTTTTTTTTTTTTTTCATTTTTACTATATTGTGAAATTGTGATTAATTTTAATATATTAGCATTCACTTCAAAATCCTCATAAAGTAGCAAGCATCTACAATACCTCAGCCCTGCTATTAGCTCCTAACAAAGAATGAAAGGTATTTAGCATTTGCCCTGTGAAGCATGTTGGAGTTAACACATCCTGATTTATTCGTTTCAGCCATTAGCGGCAAATCAAAATAATGTGGAAATGCTTTTGGTATCCTGCAGTTCCTCAATTTGTCTAGTTCCTGTCTTATGATTTATTTTTCCTAGATTCCATTGTCACTGGGCTCAGCAGCACCCTCCCAAATTCTGCAGTGACACTGGAGATAGGGAGGGCAGCCACAGTTTCCTTTTGGAGGCAGGAGGTCAGGCAGAGTGTTAGAAGGGCAGCTTGGGGTCAGAATAATACAGTAGGAGTACAGAGAGTACAGTTAGGTTAGCATATTGTTCTGGGGCTGAGAGCCTTTTTCAAACCCTGATCCATCTTCATCCTTGTAATTAGGCGATCTGTGCTTTCAAAGGAAGTGTTGCTATGAAACACATTGGCAAATGAAGGCAAATTTGAGGCCTGCTCGTTTAAGTGTTGGGCTCATTGTTCTTAGTGGTGTAATTGGTGATCAAGAAGGCAATAAAACGGCATGGCCATTAAATGGCCTGAGCTGAAATTGAAAGGGGAGCATTTATACTGTGCAAGCTGCTGTGTGGAGGCTGTAACTTTCACCCTTACGTGAACCAGAGTTTACGGAAAGGCCTGATGGCATGGCTCTTGTTTCACCTCCAGGAGGCAGGCAGAAAAGGAGTGATGAAAAAAATCAAAACTAAATAGAATTAATGAGCCTTCACACATTGTGCTGTTTCTTTTGTTGTGAAAAAGCTGGGCGAAAATTAAGTTGGATAAGAGAGGGTGGAAAAGAAACACCATTAATATCAGGTTGTAAATTCTACAAAACATTAACTTCATTACATGGCAATTACTGTCTGTAATTGACAGAACGAAAGATTCCACTTTCTCATCTGTTACTAGTTGTATAGGACTCAGCATTTTTTTTTCTTGGCAAAGGTCATACCACTGATATAAAGAATACCTTAATGTGAATTAAAAGTATAACAGATTCTTTAGCAAATAAGCAAGGGTGTAACTATTAATTGCTGCTAAACGTCTCACCCTGTTATTTTGTGCCAAAACATGGCTCACAACACAGAAAGATAACAACATTAATGATGTAAAAAGGAAAGCTTTCATTATTTAATTACTACTTGGTCCTACTTTTTAAACAGAAGAAAAACATGATTTAGAGAGGGATAAGATTATAGAGAAACAATGTTTGCTTTTGAAAATAGTTATCTCAAGAGTTTCTTAAAAATAATTGGGAACTGTGTGCATAGCAAGAAATTATATGCTGTATGAAGAAGCATTCTAATTTTTTATAATTTCTGTTATTATTACACCTTTGGATTGACCTTGCTTTTTACTAGTCACCTACCTAGTGCATTTATGAAAATACTCCACGTAAGCTATATCCTGCTTCAGATTTATGTATGTAACTTCGGATGAAGCTCACGTCCTTAAGACACATGTTCAATGTCTAGTGGATTTTGTGACAGCTGTAGAGGAAGACATTTAATCTAAATCAGTCTTGGAGTTTTCTAAAGGAAGTATTTATTTCAAGAATTACATAATGAAGAAATATGATGAGGGGAAAGATCAATTTTTCACATAGACATGAAAAAATAAAATTGCATTTATTTTTCTTGATCACTAATGAAGCCAAAGAAAAGTAAAAATTTCAGAACTTATGTCACTGAATTTCAACATATACCTCAAAACTGAGAAATATAGAGTGAGGAACTATGCCTAATTTTATTTAAAAAACATTGAGCTAGATAATTTGCTTATTTTTTATTAACAGAAAGCATTGAAACACTTGAGTCAGAATATTTCATTTCAATTTGTTAGATAAAAAATGTTCACATCTCTCCTGCACTTCATGGTGCTGTAAGGAATTCTCTGGGCTGTAGTCAGGGCTGCCAGGTTCCCACTGCTCTCTGCTCATCAGACTGTTTCTCTTCATGCACAGCATGACATTTCCAATGCGGAAGATACTTTTCTACCAAGAAGCTTTGCCTCTGAGGGAGAAGAGTTTAAGGAACTTAAGTGGTCTAGTAAATTTCTGTGAGATGCGGGTATTCTATCACTATGCTAATACAAAAACAAAATCAGTTTGGTTTGTTCAATACATTGAAATGATAAAAAATTCATATTATACTAATTCATAATAAATTCTTCTGTATCAGCAGAAAGAAATTTCCTGATTAAATATTCAATATTTGTGGACAAAATTTTTAAATTAAAAGTCGCTTAACAATCCCTTTTAAAGTAACTATTTATTTTTATAGCTTTTACTTAGTTTTGCTCATTATTTTTAATTTGATAAAAGCATTTTCTGATACACTTCATCATATTATTGTTGGAATATTTGTGACTTTGTAGTTGATATTTTCTCTGTGATTATCTCCTGGATACTTTATGCTTTAAAATGCATGCTGCATTCTCCCCTGCCCAAATAGCCAGAAAGGTCCAATTGCGTACCAGTAATGACAGAAAAAGGCCACAATAGGAATGCTTTCACCATGTTTGAACTGGTTCAAGGAAGGGAAAGCATAAGATCCCTGAGGCTAAGAATAATCTGTATTTTGGAATATGTGCAAAAAGCACAGATTCATTTATTTGCTAAGAAATATGAAACCCAGTGGTGAAGTGGAAAAGGTGGAGGAGAGATGTTTGAGGGAACTGTCAGCAAAAACCTGAGGAAAGCAAATTATTCACTGTTTTAAAACATCACTGACAATGAACCTTTGACTGTCATGCCAGAATCTGGCCTGTGATGAATTGCATTTTTATTAACTACATTTGATTAACTAAAAAAACCAAAGGATTCATTCAGATATATCAAGATACTTTATCTACTGATGAGTGTAAGAATAACTTAAACTGCAGTTGGCCCACAATGTTTGCTCTTTGCTACTACAGCTACACACAGAGAATTGTGCAAGTAATTTCTCTGCATGGAAAACTTTTAAGAACAATATATCAGACTGTTTTCATCAATAGTAGTTTTCCACAGCATATGACAAGAAGTCTCTCTGACAGCAGGTTATCAGCTCATTTGATTTTCCATCTGATATCCGTTAAGTCCAGCTCAAGCCCTCAAGTCTTATGCAGCCATGTTAAAGAAGCTCTTGCTGAAGCAGGAAAGGTATCTAGTGTGATTCAGTGCCATGCGATATTCTGAATGACTGAACTAGCTTGGGATCTGGAGGCAGCAGAGACAGGTCAGCATTGCACTCCTCATAGACCAATTAATACTGCCTAAAAAGGATATGAATTAATATTCTTCCATGGTGCTGCCCTGCTCAGCAAAACCACAGCAGCTCTGCCTAGTTGAGCAATGACATTGCCAGGTTCTACATGTCTTCCCCATCAGACAGTGCTACACCATAGGATCTGCATGACAGAGGCAGGAGTCAGACCCACCCTCCTTATAAAAGGGTTACTGGAACAACAAAATGTGTACAGACAAAACTGATAGTGGTTTTTTTCAGAACAAAAATAAGAACAAATTGATTCAAACTGAGAAATAAGGTTTTTCCTAGTCACTTTTTCTGGCAATTTTTATTGATGCAATAATGATAGAAGCAATAGTTATATTTGAAAGGTGTTTATGGGGCTAGAATACTGGTTGAATTGGGATATATATTGTGCAAAGGAGAGAAATTAAGATGAGGACAGAGATAATACATTTATAAGGATTCTATTTTTAGAAAGCAATAGTCTTATCTCCTACCTTCTTGACAATATTATTTCAGTGTATTTTTGACAATATTCTTGACAGTACTATTTCATTTTTTACCTTAAAACCACCCAATAGACAGTGGGTTGAGACCTAGGGAACAAAACTGAAGCTTTAGTCACCGTTCTTTTAAAATTCTAACAAAGGAACAGGAAAAGTTCTGCACAACACTAATATACTTTTTAATGTTTGAACAGTAGAACTGAAGGCAAATCCACTAGAAATCCTTCAAATCACTTCAGTAATAACAGGAGGCAAGGACTTTAAAGAAAGGAGGGAGTTCTGAAAAAATCTAAAATCTAAATTTTCACAATCTAGAATATGAAAAGAAAGACAAGTTTATTAATGTTTTCGACTTTGTCTTCACAGCTGGGACAACAAACCCATCCAGAAGTGTGTGCCTGCATTTGGGGTAGTTGCTCTTCACAGCACAAGTGTGTTCAATGGAACTGTCAAAGGTGCCTGGCATATCTCAGGAATTAAGTGACTTTCTCATTCTTTGAGCACGACAATGCTGATTATCATCAGCAGAGACAATCTTAAACTGCTTCAGTAGCCTGCATCCCGACTATTTACATGGAAGAAAGAATACTTCTGTTTTCAGTCCTGTTCAGGCTTTGGCCTCTTTTCTTGGAACACCAGCCAGTACCCATACATGCCAAAGAGCAAACTCAAGTTACAACCTGAGCGTTGGCATGTGCATCCCGTCTCTAAACATTCTGAGTGAATGGTGATTTTTAATGTGAATTCTGTGATTGTACAGAAGCAGTTTAAATTAGTACAGCTTTTCAGTTGCAAAGTGAAAAGTTTTCCTGTCTCTTATGCATGTGATACACTTTGTTTCTCAAGTAACCCAGACTTATATATGTCTTTGAATCAAAATATGTTCAGTAACTGCAATGCATTTTTGCCAGCATGACACAGCTTTGTTGATAAATTGGAAAAATATATTTGTGGAGTGAGGTATAGATACAGTAAACCCAGCCTCAAAAATGCAACCATACTTCATATTAAGAAAATATAATTACAGACATATGATGTAATTCGTTTAAGTCTAGCCAGTTAATTTAAGGAACACCACAGAGACATGGGACATGTAGTTTCTGGGGACAACACAGCTCGAAAGTACATTTTTTATTTTTTTCAAATATGGGTACTGCCAGTATTTTCTGCAGTGGCTAGACTTGAGTGACACTTAAAAGAAATCACAGATTGAAAAGGTTTGGGTCTCTCTTTAGAGTTCTGAGATATAATAAGATTCATGCCAGTCCGGCAAGTCACATTTTTCTTTCTCTAGCTGGATGTGGGATTTATTCCAGTCAGAGGCCCGGGAGTGATATGGCAATCCATCTTAGGATAATTATGTGAGCGCTGCCACAGAAGATCTGATGCCCTCAGGACAGAGCATGCTTCCAACTGCTTTGTAAAATTATCTTAAATACTTCATCAGGGCAGTTCACATACCAGTTCCATAAGAGTGCTTCTTTCTAAATGCTTCATGGGGATGTGGGTGGGGGAACTAATCCACACCAAGCTTATTTTTGGCAAATTGAAATACTTGTGTTCGTATGACGCATCTCATGGGATATATTACCTGATGAGATAGGAGTGTAAAGAGTTTTTGGAAGTGTCCTAAGTTTGCAGCAGATTAACCATTTCCTGCTGTTCACAGGGCAACATCTTTTCTTATTGAGTCCTATAGTATTTAGCATAGGCCTTCAATTTTCATCCCTTACTGCTTTTCATCTCTTCATCCCATTTATATTTTTCCTTTGAGGTCATATTAACTATATGCCATGCTCTTACTTAAATAACTAAACTGGTTCCCCATTTGCTCTTACGTTTTGAGCTCAGTCTGAGTTTCAGTGCTGCTGTACCATGGAGTGTGTCTTTTCCAAGGAAATTTGCTGTTTGGACAACCAAGCACAGCATGTACTCGTTATGAGCACCAAAGGACTGTAGGAGAATTTACTTGTATGAACCCCATTTTGAGACTTTTTTCTAAATTACAGTCCAGCTGAGTGGGCACCAATAGAGAACTCATGGCTACTCAGTGAATGAGTGTAACTTGCATGCACTTCATCTTTCAAGTAAGTGCAATGTGCCAAGTTTTCCCATTGCTTTTCTTTTAGGTACTAGTAGCTGCATGAGTTTTTCCATTAAATATGCTACACTTGCAGTTTTTTAAGAAGTACATTCTAACCAATATTTTTTGCTACAACACATTACTACTCTGAATGGAAATGTAGTACGAAGTATGTTTTCATGCGAATTTGTAAATATCACTCTGAAACACAGATTATTCTTTTGCTCTAAGGTGCAGTGATCCATGTTAGGTGAGGTGATGGCAAGCCCACTAATTCAAGGAGTGATGTACCAGATGGATGGTGATCAGATCTCTCTATTTGCACTAAGTTTCCCTCTCTGTGCTTATTATGATCAGAGTGCATAATCCTATCGATTATTTTCCCATCCACAAATCATCTTGACCATTACCTAGACCTTTACAATCAGCAAAAGTGCTAAATTTTTAGCAAGAGTGGCTACAGAGCAAATACTTGTTAATTTGACTGTTAAGTGGGGTGTCCGTTGCTGAGGACCTAAACTTAGCTCACTATTTCATAGCTACTTTTGTGCTGGGTTTGCATAGGTTTTGTGAGAGCATGGGATAACGGATGGCTGGAATAATTGGAACTGGAGACAGAAAGAATCATAAGCATCAGAGCCGTTATAATTAATTCACCTGGCCAAGAGAATGTAGAACATAGCCTTTCATGAAAGCTTTGAAAAAGACCAGGCTGCAGCCCATCCACCAGTGTAGATCTTTATTTAATAGAACATTCTAAGATTTGACCAAATGCTACCACAATTACCTGAACAATTACTCTACTGATGGTCTCCATCTGATAATCTGCTTCTCATTGCACACTCAGGGTTTCAAATTCTCTTCTTCTATTCATTGCAGGGTCCTTGCTGAGCTTTGGTAGGTCTTGTATTGAACTTCTTTTATTACAGTCGTTATCATTCAGCTGATAACTGATGCACTTGTCTCCTTCAGATGCCTCCTCTCTCTGCTACCAACCTTGTCTGCTAAGTATGCAGACTTCTATTAAACATAAGATGTGGCAGTCCCACTGCAAACCCCAATATATATCAAAGAATATTTTATTATTCAGTAACTGACATCCAGTCAGAAGCTAAACCTTTCTGGTTCCTTGTTTTACAGTTGTGCAACCATTTTGCAACCTCATCCAGCAGAAGAGATCCAGCAGCTGACGCAGCGTTCCCTGCCAGTAAGGCTGAGGTTTAGGCCTAGAAGAAGGCCACGTGTGCTGAGCTATTGTTTTGTGCAAAATACATAACTGTTGAAAGCTGTTAGCTTACTTCATTGACTTGAAAGCAACAAAGATTCATTGCATATTTCTCAGTTCTTCTCTGTGAGTTTTCTGTCTTGACTTGAAGGCTTCTTTTAATCATTCCAGCCTCTTCCTTAGCTCAAAAGCCATGAAGTTCATAACCCTGCACTCCCTTCCCTCTTCTTGAAGGCCTTTGTTCAAAAGTGAAAAATGAATACTAGTAAAGGGTTCCTCTCTTTGCATTTTAAAACATTGTTGCTGCTGATTTTCATTTTTTTTTTTCTTTTTTTTTTTAAAGTTAGAATTTAAGGAAGAGAGAGGATGGGTTTGTTTTGGGTCTTCTGAAATAGTAATAGTTTGAATTTTACATTCTTTAATAAAACAATGCTGCAATTCCTTGGCTGCCTGCAAAAGTAAGAAAATATCAGGATTTAAGACATAAATACGTTCAAATGCCATCAAGAATGTCACCATTATCCTGAACTAGGATTTTACAGTCAAAACAGTAGAAACAAAATCCTACTTATTTCCCCTTCTTTCCTTTTAAGACAGTTTTGTAAATATTACCATGACCTTTATTAAAACTAGAGTTTTCATACTACTCTCACATATGTGCTTCATTCCTTTTTAGAATACAATTCTTTATGGTGACTCTTTATGATTTTTCCCTACAAAAATCTCTGGAAATGCCACGTCTATCAGTGAAATCATATACTGATAAAAGACCTGATTTTGATGAGTAAATAAAAATGAAAATGAAGTATGTATCTTGACAATAAAGAAGTTGTGTGAGAAATCATTTTAGTTGCAAATTTATGAGAATGATCACTTTATTATTTCTCCTATTTGGAAATCAAGAAACCCCTTATCATTTGTTTTGAACCACTATGAGGTAAACCTTATAATTATGCCACAAAAGGAGGAAAAATTAGATAAACATTATAATTATGCCACAAAAGGAAGAAAAATTAATCTCTGACTTTCTTATGGTTAAGGAAACAGGCATAATGTGATAAAGTCTGTTTAAAAAACTCCATTTTCAAACCAAAGGGTCATCTAAGTTTTCTTCTTTGTAATACAAATCCACTATAACATAATTTATTTTCTAGACTATGTAACCTAGGTTATAATGCATGTGATTAAAATTCTTGTTATTTTAATGAGGAAAACACACTTAGTTTTCTGTATAAGTCCTAAGCCAGAAAGTTTCATGTTTATATTCCCACAGTGAGAGTTCCTATTACACAATATATTGTCAGGAATGAAGACAAGATAATTATAGTTTAAAGGAAGCACAAACCCACTCTTTCTGTGGTATGAACAAGTAATTAAAAGGCTTATAATTAGTTGTTGTATCCACAAATTTTAAAATTATTACATATACTAGCAATTTCATGTACCTCCCCTAGAATCAAGATGCACTTTGTTAGGATTTCATTCAGTTACTTAAAACTACCTTAGTGAAATTTTCTGCTTTTGTCACTTTATATCTTTGCACCTCTTTAGAGTTTTAAAACCTTAGCTTAAAAGAAAAAAAAAAAAAAAAGGCTTAATTTTCTCTTCCTATAAATTATTATACTGGCTAAAGCTGAATTCCCCAGAAAGTGAGGTTTGAAGAACATTTTTAAAAATAATTTTTCTGAAAATGAAGAATATTAAATTAACTAATGTAGGCAGTTCTAGGAAAACACAAATGTGAAGCATGGTACTCCAACACTAAAAATTAAAGTGGTTGAACCCTACGAAATTTAAAAAAATTCCAATGGTTGATGAGGAAAACTTAGTGCAGATCTGTCTCCTGTGTATGCAGGGCAAAAATCTACCAAATTGGAATCACAGAATCATAGAATTAGTATGTATGTTCCTTCCTTTTAATAACAAGAATCTGCATGCAAAAAGGGAAAAAAGTTTCATCATATATCAAATAGCAAATAAAATTTTTGACTGAGACACCAAATCAGCAAGAGGGCAATGGGAAGTCCAATAATATCAAGTATTTTCTGCCAGTGAATGAAATATTTTAATTAACAGCAAATATTTGATGATCCTGTGGTAGACTTGAAACAATCACTGTAATTTAACCTGACTCAAACCCAAACTATCGGGTAAAATATACTTCAGAATTCCTTTAAAAATATTTAAGAATATGGGAAAATTAGCAAAGCTAGGAAAAGAGCAAAAACATATCTACCTGTATAAACCCTGTATACTTTAGAAGTACACCTTTTAAACATCCACAATAGGATGGTTGTCTTACCTTTGCCTGTAATCCTATTCTTTTGTGTATACACATTTCCTTCAGAATATAGATTATTGTACTGTATTGCTACACTGTTTTAATACTTATAAAAACACAGAAAGGGAAGTAGGTAAAGAAAAAAAAACAAACACAATTTTTCTTCCTGCCACAAAGGTGGAGTTTACTCCCCAGAATTATCATGTCAGACCAAGTAATCAAAGAGCCTTGTCCATAGACAAAAGCTTATTTCCTTACCTCAGTGCGTAGCTGCTTGAAACCACACCTCGTGTACTCCGAGGTATGCTTTGTCCTTAGTAGATATCCCCTCCCTATGTCTCTTTGTAGCAGGTTGGTACCCAGAACTTGGCCTCTGATGGGACAACAGCAACGTGTTAGTATACAAACTAGTGTTTACTGTTGCATATTTTGAAGAAACTTATCCTGTTCCAAGATGAGATTTCATTTACTATATGAAAGAAATGTATCTGCCTGGTGGCTACATAGACAAAATGGCCTGCAGACCTTAAAAGTGTTCAATGAACTTCTGAGTCTGCAGGATCTACTGTGGGCTTAGGGTAAAGTTTATTAGATTTGCTGCAATTTCATTTGTTTTTAATAAAATAAAGAGATTAAGTTGAAGATTAGGAAATTTTGAAATACTGCAGTCCACAGACTACATAGTCTGTTCATGCTTTAGACCGCAATCAAGATGATGCAGAGACTAGTAGTTCCCTAGAAAACGAAAGCCTGATGAAGTCCTTTAGGGGAGCCAGGAGGTATCCAGATGGAATATTTGTGTAAATTCAATATAATTGAAATTTACTGGGAGGTGTTGATGTTTGCTAAATGAACTATCATAACAGGTTTAAGGATCTAGAATCATATATAGATTTTCAAATAGAAGAACTGTAAAACGAAAGTATTCTTTGGTTCAGCAAATCACTTCAATGTCAGACTGTAAACCAGAAATTAAAAGAACCGTCTACAACTTATGCATATGCAGAGAGGAAGCAGAATATTGGTAGTGCTAGATATCACTAATAGAAGAGGGGAATGAAATCTATGAATACATTGCTGTATTAATTCAAAGATGCTTTTATACATTATTATCAGAAAAGTGTCAAACCTGTAAATTCTCCCTGGAGCCAGGCATAGGGGTAAGTAGGGCAAGGCATTTATCTGGATTGCAAGGTGACCAGGACAGCTACCTTGCAACCTGTCAGACTTACTGACCACTTACGCCTTGAGGCCCTTACAGTTGGTGGTAAGGTCCTTGTGCCAATATGTGATGTATCACCAGCATGGGAGCTGCCTTTGAATGGGTCAGGCGATGCAAGCAGGCAACTGCTGGCATACAGTAAGTGTAGTAACTCACGAAACACACTCTGCAGGCTAGCTCAAATACTGCATCAGTGTTGCAGTAACTTGTGTGGCAAAGAAACAAGGTTACAGATATAGAAAGAAGGCTCTCTAAGTGCTTAAGCTCCAGTTTATGACATGAACAGCAGCACCACCTAATTCAGAACTGTCCCTGACTGTGTCAAAATGTCACTAGTTTCCTAGCATATGAGGCCACAGTGCTGGCATTAGAAATAACATGTTTTTCTTTTGGCCTGAGGGGAAATTGAAATGCCTCTCTAAATAGACCTCACTTCTTGCCATAAATGCTATAGGACACGAGGATTAAAGGTTTTGACTGAAGGCAGTATTCTTTGTAGAATTAAAAAAGAGGAAGGAACAAAAAAAGGAAATAAACCCAGCACTGGTGTGTAAGAGCAGTGTTGTGTTCTCTGCTGCCCATTGCAGAATGTTTAAAAGTTACGCAGATTCAGCTGCTCAACAATTACCAATAATGAAAAGCAATGCAAATTATATATAAAAGTATATATATATTTTAAATCTATATTTGTATGTGTATAGATATCTATAATATGTATATACACACACATATATGCATGTGTATATATTTCCATGTGATATCTACAATAGAGAGTGCATGGGTATATACACACACATTTTACCCGTCATTCTGCACCTTGTCTCTTGTTCATAAGCAACATTATTAAATAGTTTGGATATGAGCATAGAAACCAAAGATTAATTGGAAAGTGTTTTTCTTACATGTCTTGTATGGATTCCTTGATATTATTTAAAACCAGAGTGGAATTAAGAATAAAAACATTAAAAAAAAATCAAAAGAATTTTTGTTGTTATATGCATGGTGCCACAAAATACTGTTTTTTAAAGAGTCAGTGATCCAAGACTGAAATAACTATCCAGTCTGCATAAGCCAATAAGACAACTTAATTTTTGAAATACATTGTGCTTTTGCACTTGTAAGTACAAAATATTGAGCTATATGATACTTTTATGAAAAGCTTATCCAGACATCATAGAAATATGCCTTCAATAATAATGATCTGTGAACCTCTTTAGAGAACCACTCTCTCCCACTCCACATGAACAGCTTAGGCTTCTGCTTGGGGGTCTCCTTAAGCTGGTAGAGTACAAAAGATTGACCATTTTCCTTTTATGCTGTCAGCCTATGGAAAGGCAGATGCAATATCTCATAGCCCTGCTTCAATGTTGTTCTGTGAACATTTTAAGTGATTCATCCCTTAGTACAGCAGACAGCACACCCAAGATGTTTAGTGTTGCTTTAGAAATACCTGTCAGGATGCCCTGCAGGCCGGGGGCTCCCTGTGGGACAGGGACCAGGGGGTCTCCAGGTCCACCAGGGCAGGGCTCATTACACCACCCCAGCCAGGAGCAGGGCAGCAAGCAAGGCACAGGGTCTACCCCAGAACCAGGTACCAGTGGCTTTCCAGGTCATGAGGTTTCCATAACTTCCTGGAGTTGCAGAGTTTGAAATACCCAGCAAAAGTCTTTATTTGCAGTTTGCTGGTATTCTTTTATTTCCAACCAGGCTGAAGCCACATACACATTAATATCATTATAAATTTATGATACTTTGTTGAACATTTGACTGAGGGTGGAATACTAGTTTAGATTTATATTTGTTATTTCTGATTTGATGTCATTATTTCTCATTAATGAAAGCGATATCAGACCTACTCCTTTTACTCTACATCTAGTCATTTGTTTGACAACATGACAACAGGAGTTCTGTAAGCATGGACCTAATGTCAGTATATTATTTCAAAGCTGCCTTGCCTCTAAAATAAAAAGTGAAATTCTTCAGCTATGGTAAAATACCACGACCCCCCAAAAAACATGCCAACAATTCAAGTGAATAGTAAAAAGAAAAAAAATTAATGTCATGGCACTTGGGCATCACTGTCAAGATAAACAGTCAAGTATTTATGAAGCTGCTGCTCAAAGCAAGGGGCATGAAGAGAGTGATTTATGGCCCTGACCCACTGATTTCCCTTGCTCCCTGAGGCAAGACATTTGGCAAAATAATGCAAAAACAAATGCTGAAAGTTACACATAAAAATCTATTACCTATATGAATGGCATGATTTCCAAAGTTCTGGGTATTCTCAGACACCAGTGACTTCATCATCAATATGGATAAGTCAGAACCTTTGAAAAAAGGCAGATCACATACTAAAGTACCAGAGAGTGATTGAAACGTATAACTGACATTCAAGATCAAAAATACTCCCCTTAAACATTGCTCATCGGAGCATATTCTATATCTCTTCTATGTCTCTGAAATAAATGTGGTAGCACAAAGAGGCATTTGTGAGAGCATATTGAATTATGTAAATGTAAAATATTAAGCATATGAATGCTATTCTTATTATTTGGGAAGAGGGGAACCTAGAAAAAGACAGTGGTTTGGAATCTGGAATTTGAAACTGTATAAAATAGTCAACCTGTTATGCCTAACACTACTTAACCACAGACTTCATAAAAATAGAAAAACACAGTTGCTTTTAGAAAGCTAACAAATATTTCCTGATGTGCACACACTATGAGTCTTGATAATCGCACCCTGATCCGTTGCATACTGTTACGTATAGTAACTGGATTATGCAAGGGGAGAAAAAAAAAGTAAAAAATCCCACCCTACCAACTCTATATTCCTACTCTTTTTTTTTTTTTTCTATTACATAGAAACAGGCAATAAACAGCAGTGTGGCATCTAACTGAAGCAAACTTTTATACCATTGTTCTGCTTTACGTGTTTACTATTAACAAAATTTCAGCAGCTTCTTTAAAACTCTTTCTTTTGCTTGTACATTCAGTTAAATGGCCCAGAACTGTAACAACCTCTGTTCACATGCACTTTCCTGACCCTTTTCATGAAATCAAGTGTGGTATGATCAGGCAAGATCAAAGTAAATGGAAAGCCTGCTTTTAATTACGAAATATAACCAATAGCCTTATCAGGACCACAGAAGGTCTTTTCTCTTTGTGTTTTTTCAGCTCCCCACTCCAGTTAAAGAATAGTTGAACACCGCATCTTGTGTTGTGTTGCCATTTTGTGCTGCCCATGGCTTGCACATGCAATGCTTCTAACAGGCATCACAGTGCACTTCCAAGTAATTCAGTTTTGTGAAGTAACAACTAATCCATAAAAATAGCCAAACTTTCATCAAAAGCAATGTCCACTAAATTTATTTAGGAAATAAAGTATAACACATATATCAGTTTATTCTTTAGCTCCTTCTCCATGCCTAAATCCAACTCTTAATTTCATGTTCACATTTAAAAATACACAGAATTAATTGGAAAAAAACAATCTATAATAGAATAGATTTCCCATAAGCACATAGCTTTTTGTAATGCACATCTATCTCAGTGCCAGTTCTCTCCCTCACTCACAGCCTGAAGGCCACAGAACAGCACTGTGCACAATGTGTCGACCCTCTTGTTTCACAGCTGTTCTGCCTCCTGCTGCTGCCAGCACAGCTGGCTGAATGAGGAATGGACTGTGGTGTACTGCTTCAGGTTGTCTGCACTGAACAGGAACAGATGAGGTATTCACTTTGGGTTGGTGTTTTTTTGTTTGTTTTGTTTTAAATTTAGCCTTGCTTGGTCTAGAACACTAACCAAGGAGGAGAAAGAATGTTCCTTTGGCGCTCTGGAGTTCCCATAACCTAAAGGCACCTGAAATGTACCCATGAAAGAGCAGTTCTTTGACTGCACTAAAATGAGGCACCTTAAAGCTTTGCATTCCCAGGGCTGAATTAGGAAATTTTTAGCACTTTTTGATAAGATAAATGAAACCTTTTTCTCCCCCCCCCCCCCCCCCCCCCCCCTTTTTTTTCTTTATTATTCCTGTATTTAACAAAGCACTACAATAATTGGGGCAGGAGGGCTGGAATAGTACAGTCTCTCTCAAAAAAAGGGATTCCAATGTATCTTCATTCACTGCTGTGTTCCTATTGATCTTCCCTAGAAAAAGTGGGACTATATCCTGGAAAGCAATGATCTTGAACTAAAGCTAGGACTTACAGTGTAGAGGTTATTCAATGCAGATTCCTATGTATTGCTGGGATAAAAAGGGTTAATGCTGTTCTAGGCTATGTGAACAGGGAACGAACAAGTAGCACAGCAAAATGTTTACATCTGACTCTGATTAAACTCCCTAATAAAATCCTACATATAGTACCTAAGTGGCCATTTTTAGAAGAGTGTTGAAATTGGAGAAGGCTCAGAAAGGAGTTGCAAAAATAATTTCATTGCTAATGAAAGAGAAGGTTGAGAGGTGGTTTGATTACAATGTATCATTCATGAAGAGAAACAAGGAGGGTGTACAAATGAGCTCTTTAATCTAGTGGTGAAAGGCATAACAGAAATCAATGGCTTGACAGGGAAGCCAGGCAAACTCTTCATCGTTGTAGGTCTTTGGGTCACTTTTATGAAGCAATATGAACTACCAGACTTGGTAGGGATTAGAGGGTGCACTCAAATGGCTGCTACAGGACTAAGCTAATCACTTCCCTCTCCTGAGAACTTAAGTGGGTCAGGCAAAGCTCCCTCTTACCATTTGTTTTATAATCTTCCTGACCCTCAGATACAAAGCAGGTAAGTGGGTTATTTATAAGAAGCTTTGTGGGTAGATAGTTCATAAAATCAAACCATCTGGCATTACAGTATGTGCGTGTATATATGTATGCATGCATGTGTGCATATGCACGTGTGCATATGCATGTGTATGTGAGTGGTTATCCTTGTCAGAACCTCTGCTTGTTAAACAAAGTGGTGTTTAAAGGCAACAGCTTTATGCAGGCACCATGATTACTACGTACTTGAAGTAGCATAACTGCATTTTATAACTCTTCTTCAATAAGTTTGTAACAAATGTAAACTTTCATTGGATTTTTGTAAGAAAGAGATTTTTGTGTCTTGAGGGAAAAGTACATTTTTACTATTTCCAGTTTCTCCTTTGCTTTATCTCTTCTCTTCCCCCGATTTTCTGTGCTCATATGCAGGTAAGGTGACCCTCCAGCTGTCACTGTCAATAAGGTATTTCAGGAAACCAAGTGAGATTAGTGTTCTCTCTGTGGGATAATATGGTGGTAATATGTGACCCTCAGTTTCTGAGCAGCTTCCTTCACATTAACCACAAATGAGCTAATTCTCCAAGTAACACAGAGAGACTGAGATTTCTGAAAGTGCTGGCTTCTCTAATCTCTTCTCTGAAAAAATTCTATGAGAAAGGAAATTCTTGCACTGTTTGAAAGTCATGGCTCCTGGATGTTATTTCTCCTTTTGACCATGCAGTCTTCTCAGATGTCTGTTCCTCCATGAACTAATTTCCTCCTTTAGGTGAAGAAATCACAGCAGGTGAGATTTGCTTTAGAGTGTCTGCGTAGCATAGGAACGGGGCTGACTGTGAAACACAAAGGACTAAACTGAGAGATTGGTGGGTAAAAAATGCTTTGGGGAATCTGGTGCTAATGAAGGCAGCAGGCTATGGGATGCTTGGAGTACAGACTTCTTGATTTGGGGAACAGAATCACAGAAATTAAGTTAGAAGGGCCATATGGAGGTCCTTTTGCCAAACCTCCCTCTCCAAGGCAGAGATGATTTAGACTGGATTGCTCAGATGATCACAGGAGAGGTCTAAGTGTGTGTGTAACCCTTTTTAGAAGGAGAATTAGAGCTAAAGACTTTATTTTTTTTTTTCATTACTTCTCTGTATCTCATGTTTCTTTATATGCCTACTGTGGACCACATAGCTCTTCAAATATTGACTGAAAAGATCAGGCTTGTCTTCAATCCGTTACAGCTCAGAAGTTTGGTGGGTAGTTTGTATTGGAGCTACAATCTGTACTAGTGACCTCCTGGTCTATAACAAGTGATTGGTCTATGAATCCAAGCTGAAAATTCCCAGTAAATTGTCTCCTGCTATATCTTAGATTTAAATACCCAATTAAGACTAAAATCATAGAATCTTAGGATCATAGAATGGTTTGGGTTGTAAGGTCCCTCAAAGATCACCTACTTCCAATCCCCCTTCCATGGGCAGGGACACCTTCCACTAGACCAGGTTGCTCAAACCTCCATCCAGCCTGGACTAGAAGATACTTCCAGATCCACAGGCAGCTTTCGTATAGGTGAGAGGAATTTCTGCTCATCCCCAGGCACCAGGTAGCTGGCAGCAGGTAAAGAGGGTTTTAAGAGTGTAAGAACATGAGAATGGCAGTGTCACAGGCCCAGCCATTTCAGCAAATGGTAAGAAAGTTGAAATGAACTGGACATTTCCAGAGAGATCCTTCTCTTGCTGTGGTCTTCTCTGACCCTGTAATCAGATGGGCAGAGACTTTCTGAATCAGAGGTTTCATCCAGATGTTCGAGTCTGCCACAGAGAATGTCATCTATGAATTTGTGTCTTTGAGTTCATTTTCACCTTAAGATGATTTGTGTTTCACAGTTTAATGAATATGCAAAATCAGTTTTTATATTTGTTACTACCTGTAAGATAATTTTATTAAATGTTCTGTGGACTCTACACTGAGATAGTCCTTATCTATTTTTTCAGTCTTTTATAGATATGGATATATCTTTCCAAACTGGAGAATCGTAATGTGTTCAGTCAGGCTTTAGAAGCTGCTTCATATTGTTATCATTCCTGCCTCCCTTTGCTATTAGCCCCATATTCTGCTAGTTCCTCAGTTTGAATGTGGCCCATAATAGTGAAGTTTTGCCTAGCAATCACAGAGATGCTTTTACTGGTTACATCTTTGGCATAATGATGTCTAGTTTTATTTATGGGACTGATCTACTTCCCCAATCTAGTTTCCCATCTTACTGCAGAAGAATCATGAGTATGTGTAAAGCAGTCAGAAACAGAGGTAAGAACACCCTTTCATATGCTATATGTGTTGTGGGTTCTCAGCTGCTAGCCTGGCTTGATGTTGCTTGTTAGTAAGATCAATGCTTCCTTTCACATCACTAAATATTTTGGTGTCATTAACTTCAAAAGTAGGCAGGATGTCCATGGGCCATGCTGCTTAATAGTCTGTTTTAGCAGGGATTGCCTTGAAGCTGGTTGACTGACTGCTGGCAGGGAGGGAGCAAGACATACATGAAGCAAAAAGTATTTATTGTTGGGTTGATATACAGGGGAACAATAGAACTGTAGGTTTATGAGACTGGAGAAGAGACCTATCAGAAGGAAGTTGAAACAATTAATTGTGCTGGTGAACTAGCTGAAACTGGAATTGAATGGTCCCCACAAATGCTAAAGGGAGAAAGTATGGATGGTATCCTTAGGAAACATTCTTGATTGGGCAGGGAAAAATCCTGCTAGCTCTCAGGAACACTGTCTAGACTCCAGCTGGAGAAGAAATTTCACTCCCATCTACACCTCTGAGTCTTTTCACTAAGTGAAAGTTCTACTGGAAGAGTCATAACCTGTTACCAGCTAATCCTTCCTCATTCCTTGATTTCCATGTGCTGGCTCAGCATGTAGAATCTTCCTACTCCATTCTTTTCAGTTCTGAGGTTAATAATAAATAGTTGCTGACAAGGATCATGCCAGCTATTCCCCTCTCAAGGAGCTCATTGTTATAGGATCCTGGGAATGCCAAAAAAGCATTAATAGGTTCAAAAAGGACAAATTTAACAAAAAACAAACCAAGAAATTCCCCCCCCCCCCCAAAAAAAAAAAAAAAGCCCCAACTACAAAAGAGTGAGAGAAAAATATTATTTCATATATTTTATTTCATACACTTGTTTTACCCATGAGTGTGTTACTGTCTGGACTCAGACTCTGAAAAAACACTATATACCATTATATACTTCATTATATGAATTCCATTTATTATAATGAGCATAGAATAATGAATATGATTTTAAAATACAAAGATGACCTCAGGAGAAAAGAGGGAGAACTCATTTTTAAATACCTGGAATTTAGGAACAGATAAAACAACTTTATAACAATGGTGACTTACAACCCTAGGGCAATGCTATAGCTGAAAACCTTAAGTAAAGAGCTAAAGAAGTGTTAAATACTTCTTATTAGTAACAAAGCAGTAATACCAGTACAGAAAAAAAAAAAAAAGTTTAATATATTTTTAACATTTATAATTTATATTGCCTTTTTAAAAAGAAATATTTCAGGAAAAGTGCCTTTAAAATCCTGGAATTCTCCTTGTTTTTGCTCAGAATGGTCTGTAGAAATTAAACAGTTAATTTACTTCTCAGAACTTCTCTGCTCTGAGAAGTAAATTACGTTAAAATTAAGTGAAGGGATGGGGAAAATGGCAGAAAATAATTTATAATCAGTCTGAATGAGAACAGGTTCTTATGAGGGAAAAATAGTATGTAAGCATGGAATTATATATTGTGTCACAATGTATAAAAATAATAAATGGATTTTTTCTTTTTCTTTGGAAACCTCTTTAGGTACTTTCTTTCATGTCTAACATTCTTTCACTAGTGTGTCTACCTTGTTTTTGTTTCCTTGTTCCAATACATCTGTTCAGCAGCCTCTAGGAGACACCAGTCAAATACCTAGCCTGTATTTTGCATGTTAGTTAGTTAATTAACTTGACAGGAAATTCTGAAACACTAAAGAAACAGTCTGAAACTCAGACATTTCAGGCCATTCTAAGAGTAAATTACAAGATTTTATTTCCACATTAAATTTGTTCGTCGTACATACTGTATACTGTATGTGCTAGCTTTCTCAGGCATTACTGAGAATTGTTAATTTCATGTCAGCTCTTCCAGCCTTGATATTCACAGATACTTTGCCAGTTAGCTACTGCCTCATAACCCTCCCCTTTGCAGATGGAAATAAAGTAATTGCTTTCAAAGTTTCCTTAAGTAAGCTGCAGACATGAAATTCACAATACGTGTTCTGTGCTAATGGGAAAATTGTCCTTTTAGTGCTGCAAAGAATTTTAACTTTTACCTTAACAGAGCTTCTTTACTTATCATAATATTTGCACACATTTTTAAAGTAAGCTTGAACATTTGATTCCATCTTTTCTTTTCTGAACAACAACAACAAAAAAGCCCTTAGAAAAGTAACTGTATATTGTAGGAAAAAGGATCAGTAAGAGCTAAAATGCACTCCATTACCAGGAGATAATTGCAAAGGCCGTTTGAGTGAGATGAAAACCTGAATGCATTTTGCCACCTGAGAATTGTGGGTTACTATGCATACTCTTGGAGTGGTTTTATTACCTTTTAAAAAGGAGCTGGTTTTAAGATTTTGAATGGGAATGATAAAAAAAAAAAAGTTTTTGTTTAAAAGAAATTTTTATTGAGCATGAAAACACTGAAAATAAAAGTAACTTGGTATGATTAACCACTGTTTTGCAGTGCATCTGGTAAAACTAGTCATAAAGATGTAACCTACACCTGAATCATAACCCACAAGGAATTCACATTAGGTTTCCCAGCTCCAGTGCTACCCCTAGCTACCATTTTCCCAGTAAAATTCTTCTGGTAAACTAAATCAGACCAAGGCACGGGGTTGAACACTGGCATGCAGTCATCTGCAGTGTTTAACTTCTAGCATGCCCTGGCATGAGTTTGACCAGGACAGCTGATACTCTTCCAGGTATTTCCCAATGCACAATTCTGGGGGCACCATGCACTGAGGAGAGTTCCTAGTAAGCATTTTGGATGCAGCCACCCTGTCTGAGGTGATGTGTACATCTCTGTGGATGATAACACCATGCCACCTGGTCTCACAGGCTGATGAAGCAGCTGCAAGCTCTGGACTCAGGCTCCTGCCTGTTGGTCGGTGCTTACGTCAAAAAGTCATCCACTGTTTTCTTTTAAAAGGTCTGAGATGGCAGTTAACATTTGTATAATAGCTTGTTGTTTCGCTCATTGGTACTCACCTGGAATGTGGGAGATTTAGGTTCAATAACTTCATCAGCCCTGCCTCAGGGTATCCAAAACCAATAACTCTTAAATATAAAAATACAGAAGCTGTTCTTGAAGCGACAAGTGGAATCTAGGTCTGTTCACTCCCAGATGAGTGCTGTAGGCACTAGGCCACAGAGTCATGTTCCCTCTTGCACTCCCTGTTACATCTTCCTTGGATATGTTACATTCTTTCCTATACAGACATAGGGTTTCAACAACAGCAGCCCCCACCTTTCCCAGCTGTGGTTAATGTACTCTCCTCGAAGAGGGAAGCCATGGCTCTTAATCTTTCAGATGGAGGATATTGACTGAGTCTTAAATGCTCCTCTAGGGAATTAATGAAAAGAGAGGTGATGATACAGCCATTCCCCTTCTTTTAGAAGATGGCATGTGCCATCATACTTTGCATGAGACCCAGCAAAGTTACAGCATGCTCACTTGATGGCACAGAGCAGCTCCTGCGCGTTGGGTCCCTGTCAGCTCATGGCCACACACACAGGCCTTCTCAGATGGGGCAATTTCTGGGCACTGTGCCCAGGGAACTTTCCAGTCAGACAGAGAGACAGCCAGGTAAGTGCACCAATGGGTGGAAGGTGAACGTGAATTTCTGAGGTTGAGGTTTGAATCCATGCCACACCTGCCCAGGTTCTGCAGGGAGACTTGTGACCTTTAGGGGGATGTAGCCCCTCCTCTTTAGGAGGAGAAACATCACCTCCTGGGAAGTCATTCCTGTTGCAGTTACCCCCATTTTATAAATTTGTCTCTTTCCTCTTTTGATTTTTTTTTTCTTTAGGTTGGGTTCTCACGAAGGATTTCTCTGTTTAACCGAAGAACCTTCTAATATCAGATATCTTCTTGTACAGTTGCTTGCAGACAAGGATTAATCCTGTTCTTACGTCTGTTCTGTTTAAACAGATTCTGATCTTCAAGTATCTCACTGTAAGATATATTTCAAGGCCTGTGAATCCGTCCCACAGTGATTTCAACACAGTCAGCTGAGATTAAGTGGTTTAGATAGTGACTTCTGAGATTCCTAGATTTATTGTATACAGACAGGAGGTGGTGATATCATAGTAATAAATGTCAGCCAAACTTGTTCTTTATGCTTATTCTGTGAAACAAAGCCCTTGGCATTCCAGTTCAAAATTAGCAGAATTCTGCTCTCTGATGGATTTTCAAGGCTGTACATTAAATTAGTAAGTAAGGATTCAGTAGTTGGAAAGGAGTTCCTGTAGAGCAAATGTTTTCCTCACAGAAAATATTATTTAATTGGTCACAGTTAGCCAAGTGCACTGGCATTGAATGGAAACTGAAAGTAAATTGACCTCTTGCCCAACTAATTTTCCCTCTGGAGAATGACTTAAAAACAATGTTGATGAGGTGCAGAAAGATTATACTTATGTTATCTGTGACAGTGAGGTCTTTCAGTGGAGCTTGCCACAATACATTTGCAGTAGAAACCTATGTATTCTCAATAAAACCTAAATTTTTGAGACTTCCTTGTGTGTCCTGAAGTATACAGCTTAATACCTAAGACCTAAATTTTTAAATGCACATTATTTCTATACAGTAACTTCTGAATGTATATTTAAATAGGTTTTCCTACTTGAAAGTTGATATAATGACTTCCAGTTAATACACCTGAAAATTATAAACAGAATGATAGAATCATAGAATAGTTAGGGTTGGAAAGGACCTTAAGATCATCAAGTTCCAACCCCCCTGCCATTGGCAGGGACACCTCACACTAAACCGTATCACCCAAGACCTCGTTCAACCTGATCTTGAACACTGCCAGGGATGGAGCATTCACAGCTTCCCTGAGCAACCTATTCCAGTGCCTCACCACCCTAACAGGAAAGACTTTCCTCCTTATATCCAATCTAAACTTCCCCTGTTTAAGTTTGAACCCATTGCCCCTTGTCCTATCACTACAGTCCCTAATGAAGAGTCCCTCCCCAGCATCCCTATAGGCCCTCTTCAGATATTGGAAGGCTGCTGTGAGGTCTCCATGCAGTCTTCTCTTCTCCAGGCTGAACAGCCCCAACTTCCTCAGCCTGTCTTCATACAGGAGGTGCTCCAGTCCCCTGACCATTCCTGTGGCCCTCCTCTGGACTTGTTCTAACAGTTCCATGTCCTTTTTATGTTGAGGACACCATAACTGCACACAATACTATAAGTGAGGTCTCACAAAAGCAGAGTAGAGGGGCAGGATCACCTCCTTTGACCCCCTGGTCACACTCCTTTTGATGCAGCCCAGGATACGGTTGGCTTTCTGGGCTGCGAGTGCACACTGCCAGCCCATGTTCATTTTCTCATCAACCAACACCCCCAAGTCCTTCTCCACAGGGCTGCTCTGAATCTCTTCTCTGCCCAACCTGTAGCTGTGCCTGGCATTGCTCCAATCCAGGTGTAGGACCTTGCACTTGGCATGGTTAAACTTCATGAGGTTGGCATCAGCCCACCTCACAAGCATGTCAAGGTCCCTCTGGATGGCATTCCTTCCCTCCAGGGTATCAACTGACCCACACAGCTTGGTGTCATCGGCAAACTTGCTGAGGGCGCACTCAATACCGCTGTCCATGTCACCGACAAAGATTTTGACCAAGACCGGTCCCAACACTGATCCCTGAGGGGACCACTTGTGACTGGTCTCCAGCCAGACATTGAGCCATTGACCACAACTCTTTGTGTGCAGCCATCCAGCCAGTTCTTTATCCACCGAGTGGTCCATCCATCAAATTGATGTCTCTCCAATTTAGAGACAAGGATGTCATGTGGGACAGTGTTGAATGCTTTATACAAGTCCAGGTAGATGACATCAACTGCTCTACCCCTGTCCATCAGTTCTATAGCCCCATCATAGGAGGCCACCAAATTGGTCAGGAAGGATTTCCCCTTAGTGAAGCCATGCTGGCTGTCATCAAGCACCTTGTTGTTTTTCATGTGCCTTAGCATGCCTTCCAGGAGAATCTGCTCCAAGATTTTGCCAGGCACAGAGGTGAGACTGACTGGTTTGTAATTCCCTAGGTCACTCATTTTTTCCTTCTCAAAAATGGGGGTTATATTTCCCATTTTGCAGTCATCGGGAAAATATTTTATATTAGTTTGTTTTTATTTAAGAACCTTGCATTCACAGATGAATATATATCTATTCCTAATTTCTTTATGCTTTTTTATGGTGATAGCACTAATTAGATTGGTTCTGATGATTTTAAGCATGCTTACTGGAGGACCAAACTGCATAAGAGATAGGAATATGACCCTGCTTTTTACTCTGGAAAACCTCACCCTGAACACAGAATCTACGGTCACACATACAAGATGTTGGAATCCTTGTTTCCTTTTAGTATGGATTTCTATTAAAAGTCCTGTGAAGAAAATATCTTCCTCTTCAGTTGCAATGATTCAGGACACTACTTCACTGTATTTTAAAGCATAATGCTTTGACTTTGCAAGAAAATAAATTACAAAATGTGTACTCCTGCTATGCAGTACTCTTATGCTCTCTTAATTCCTTTCTTCTTACATGATCTTTAACCTGTGAAAACCATATGATAAACCATGTGATAAACCACGTGATAAACCATATGATCAACCACATGATAAACCACATAAAACTGTTCAATAAAGGAAAGGATGGGATATCACAAATGGCATGTTGCTGAAGAGACTGACCATGAAAACATTGAACCTGGAAGAATACTTGGCAAAAGGCACCCAAATAATAACTCTGAGCATCCAGAGCATTTTTGCTTGTGAAATTATTTCTGTTACACTGAAATGTATTTTTATGTTATTTGTGTGTTTCATGTCCTTTGTATGAGTGAGAGTTCTGTGTTTCTTCCTGTCTGACATCTGTATACCAGATCAAGTATAGAGTTATAAAGTAGACAGATTCAAAATAAAATGCTGCTATTAAATTATGTTTTAATTCATCTTCAGTGGAGTGGAACTAAAATAGTTTGTTTGTATATTCTTTAAAGGAAAATAAGTGTTGGAATACTTCAATACTTCCTGTGTGTCCCATCAAAAAATGTTTCACTGTGAACCTTGCCTCCAAAAAAAACATAGCTGCAAGAGTGGTGTTATAACTAAATTGTTGTATACTTGTAGGTATTTAGGATGTCACCAACTTTCTCAGTCAGGCATCTTAGTTAAATTAGCCGATCTACTTTCTTTTATTTGTTAAGTGTTTAGCATATCTTGGAAATGCGTTTACTGGGTGGGGTTTTTTTTTGTGCGTGTGGTTTGGTTTTGTTTTTTTTTAATTAATAAAGAAGAGTCCTGGAAGCAGTTTTGAGAAATGGTTTCATCACATTAAAGTTGATAACACTACTGGATTTTTTTTTTTTCACTGTTGCTTTGCTATGGCTAACTATTCTGTATCCTGCAGTCAAGAGAGCTACTGGAGAAGCAACATAATTTGCTTACAATGTCAGACATAGGATAAAATTCCTTGCTAAAACAATCTGGTATTTAGTTCTTACTGTACGCTTCTGAGACTCCTACCATGGAAATAACTGGAATGTATGATATAGTTGCCATACTGCATATTCTCCAGGAAATTCAGCTTTATTAAATGGATCACACTCAGGATGAGGTTTTAAAGAGGTCTCAATGCAAACATGAATCTTCATCTTTACTCTTAGATAAGTCACAAAACTTATTTGTGAACAATTCGTGTAAGCAGCACATGCCGACATGGTAGATAGATGCTTGGCTTCTTAGCTGGATGCACAAACCTGTTTGTCTTGACAGATTTAAGTTTACAGGTACACTCACTATAAAGAACTGTTTAAAAGCTTTTTTTTAAGAGCCTATGCCTAAAACTGGTAGCATATTTTTTTCATGACTACCATGGTGCTAAAACATGATTATTTTTCTAAAGCTGAAATTAATAAATGTATACCAATAGTAGAAATGTTTATTTCAACTGTAAAAATTGACTCTATTATTGGTCAGGAGCTGTCAATCAAATTAACTTATAATGCACTTGAAACTCATTAGCAGTAGGATACTGTAGTTCTATATATCAAATGACTGATGACTACAGCTGTGTGAAACTGCTGCTGAATATGTCAATTACTGTGTGAAATGTTCACTGTAGATAGATTTTCACTCAAAAATCATAGTTTTAAAATACTCTATAACAGTCCAAGGTTACCTCTTGTGATCATGTTATGTCTCTGTTTTGCCCTTTCTCTTTCTTTGGCACCTCCTCCTCTGAATTCCTAGTGCAACTTTGTGTGGATGAAGATGAAAGAATGAATTGATTTCCTGGGGATATTGTAGGACAGCAAAAATCAACTGGTTTATATTTGGGGTGCTTGGGGGGCTAACTGTATCAACACTGGTGCACATTTTGCTGATAGATGACCTCATGCAGTTGATATCAAAAGTGAATGCCACTAAGACAGAACAAGCAGCTGGAGAAGGGCCTCTACCTTTGTTCTGCTACAGCCTTCTGGCCCTTCCTGGTCAGGATGAGTGGAGCAGGATTTGAACTTTTTACTGAGCTAACGATTAATGCAAATTCCAGCATTTACCATATTGCCCACTTCACAATTAATTAAATTCCCTTGGAGACAAATTAGAGAAACATTGTACATCTTTGCCACAGACGTTTTTGCGTGGCCAAAACAGTAACTGTTCCTGTAATTCGCCTATGATATAATGAAATTAAGTGATTTAAATAAATTAACAATGGACCAGATTCAGCTTTCATTAATTATTAATCACTGCAGGACTGACATAGCAGAAAATAACCTATGTGGCTGCTAGCCCAAGAAAGCTCGATGGGACTTACTTTCGTCTAGCAGGGATGAGCTCTGGCAGCTGAGGAAGCTGTATTCCCTCTAGCGGGCATAACACTCTGGGAATAGGGGACATGACGTTGTGTTTATCTTCTAAAGAAATGAAATTCACAGGTGATAACACATAAAGGATGTAGAGTTATATTCTTGGGAAATTTTGTCAGTAGTTTCCCATCCTTTCTTATAGCCAGTTACTTCTTTCCTTACATCAAGGCTTATGATTTGGGAACAGTTTGGGAAGTCAAGACACAAAGACTTCTGTAGCTAAAAGAAGGTTGGGTTTGCTCCTTAAAATTAATCTTCTAACTTGAAGAAGAGATGGAATCTTAGTGCCAGAAATGATTCAGCAAGTTGAACCCTCCTCCTCCCCTACACACCCATCTGGTAGGCGAACAGCTCTACTTTTCACATACAGTGTCAGCTTCCTATACTATAAAACATAGTAAACTATAGTATAAAATACTATATTTTGCTCACATATTTTAGGGTGAGAAATAAAAATTTTCAGTCAGTGATTTTGTACTGTTATTCTGACTGTGAACCTTTTTGCCACGATACTGATCCTAAGGAAGTAAAAAGCATTAACAGATTCAAAAAGAAGGACACATTTGTTCCACATAAACACACTGTGCATACACAGTCTAGCTCAATCTACTGGTTTTGGGAGGGCAAGGAGTATTTTAGATAAAAGTTTATCTTAGATTTGATTCATTTCTTTTTCTGAGCATCCCAAACTGATTGTCAGAGAGAAGGTGCTGCCAGGGTGCCACTCTATCAGATCTAATATGGCAGTTCTTCTGACACTAGGTTTATTGTTATTGTCTTATTAATGGTTACAAAGACAAAATGCTTTATTACTGCAACAATTTTTGTGATGTCAGCTTTAGTATGAGATAGTTATTACTTATTCTGTAGGGTCATTCTAACATGAGTTTCTGTTTAGACTAGTTGCCTAAAAATATTTCTTTTTATCAAAACTCCCCAAACAATAGAATAGGGAGTTTTGTCTAGTATTCTTTCCAAGTAGGTCTCAAATCAGCATC
This sequence comes from Pezoporus occidentalis, assembly GCF_034315485.1. Classification (NCBI taxonomy): domain Eukaryota; kingdom Metazoa; phylum Chordata; class Aves; order Psittaciformes; family Psittacidae; genus Pezoporus; species Pezoporus occidentalis. The sequence continues at coordinate 11,491,336 of NW_026913316.1, read as the reverse complement.
ACATTTAATGTAGTGCTAAGGGTTTCTACTAGCCAAGGAAAAATATTGAAATGGAGAAATAGAAAGTGTCATTATTTTCTAAATTATACTGATATTTCCTCCAATTAAGGATATCTTAACTAATATGTTTTAAAATAAAAAATTCAGCTGTGAATTCTCTGAGTTAAATATTTCATTATAGCATTCATTTTTAACACAGGTTTGTAGAAAGACACAGGAAAATTCAGCAGCTTTACAGCATGCCTTAGCTGAGTTTTAGTTGGATACAGATGCCACACAAATTTTAAGTGACACCCGTGATGAAACTAAGCAGGATGTTGGCATGCACACTTCCATTTTCCTCAGCTATAACAACACCACTCTGGAGTGGTGTTGAAAGTGAAACTGTAGTGTTTCAGAAGGGTTCCTATTAAACTCTGAGGTGCAGCTACATTTTATATATATTACAACTGTATAATCCAGTGATACATCCAAAGACTGATCTGGTTGAAAATATAAGTATTCAGGCTAATTTATTTTAGGATTATGGGCTTGACTTAAACACGTATACAAACCCACATACTTCTGTTTCAGTGCATCACAATGGTATCCACTCTACCCACAGTAAACCAAACTGCTCAAAGTCTTAAGGTGGGAAATGGAAGGAACTGAGCAATTAGAAGCCAGTACCAGCCTCAGACAGGGTGGGGTGTGGGTGTGCTAGGTGCTGCTGCTCTGTTGCCCTCTTTTGCTTTACCCTTGAAGACAATGCACCAGCTGAATCACCTCTGTGTGATCTGAGATTTTTCCTGGGCAGGGCAATCCAGCGTGTAGGATGCTTTTTCCTTCAGAAGTTAAGGGGTGAGCAGCAGCTGTGCCAGCATGCTTGCCCGATTTTAAACCAGTGTCAGTGACTGTCCTGATATATCTGTATTGCATTTAGAGAGGAGTCAGTGGTCAGGACCCTCCATCGCTGATGTCGCTGGTAGCTTAGCACTTTTCCAGATATGCCAAAACAGGCTACTCATGGGCTGCCTGCAGGCAGGCCTTAGGCAACCTGACAGGCAATAGTATGGATGGGATAGTACATGCTAGTCAGCTCCTTGCATGCCCTCCTGAGACTGCTTTTTAACAGCAGTGTAGAAATACCTAATGTAGGCAATTATAACAGGAGTGAATCTTCACCTTTATAGAATGAAAAAAGGCTTGCACCAAATCTCAGATCTGAAGACTGACCTCTCATTTCAGACTCTAGTAGGATGCCTTCCTACCTGTGAAGGATAATCACAACTAGCCAGAGAGAAAAGGTCTGACTGTGATGTTTAATGTTTTTCAGGGTGTGATAGTTTCTAAAACAGGAAGAAAGAGGAAAAAAGAAATTATTTTCTTCTTTGAAATGAAAACCTCTAGCCCACACTAGATAGACCTGACCTAACTTTTTATACTGAAGTATTCTGAAGTATTCTAAAAAAGCAACCCCCCAAAATTTACCCAAACCCCAGCATAAAAGTATATATGTATATTTATATTTATATATAAGTATAAATAGATAGTAAGTATATATTTGCATTTCTACCAGTGTTTAAACTTTAGTGTTAGTTTTGATGTAGCTCTGTTTAACATGCACTAAATGCTTTAAAGCAGTAAATCCAATGTATTTCTCACTGCACTGAGAGAGTTACTAACAAAGGAGTGAGAACATTAAAAAATGTAAATCTAGGAAAAACACAGGGATTGTTACCTGCACAAGAACTACAACAGCCTACAAACAAGTACAAATGGCAGCTTTTTGAATATGAAACATAATAAGTAATAATCAGTATCTTATAGCATGATAGCCAAAGGCACTGACATTTGAACAGCATGTCTTCTCTAAGCTCAGATAGCTTGGTAGCGCGTATCTGCAAGTGCTTAGCCATGTTAACATAAACCCTCATTAGACAGGATTAGGCAAGAAACAGTGACAAACAGGGTGGACACTAACCCTCTGAGGAACCAATTCAGGCACTACACACTAATTATCCTTTTAAATTACTTTAAGATTCAGGGAATGACTATCAGTGTATGTGCATATGACTACATGGGGAATTGTGTTTTACATACTACAACCTGTTTGTATTTTGCAACAGTTTTAAAATTATTTCTCCTCCATAATCAGTTGTCAAGATTTTAAAGTGTTTATTCTTCAGGATCGCAGAGCAATGATCAAGTCAATGATGATATTTAGATATTTTTCCCTGTTAAGGGGAAAACTTCCAGGAACGAATCACATAGTAGTATTTCCCATAACTGGCTATCAGTAATCCACATTAAAATGCAGTTTAGGAACAGTAATAGGCCCAAGTTCCAATATTGTAAAATGCGGTAGCTTTCGCTGTAGGTTCCATTACCAGAAGTCCTGAGTAAGGACGACCTTAAGACATTAATATAATATTAATGGAAACACTTCAAAGGGCATATATGTACACAAATTCCATCTTCAAATTCCATCTTAACTTCTGTTACTGATTTTCTTAAGTAAAATTTTCAAAGAAAGCTTATTTTGATTAATAAATGCAAGTGACAATAATTTTTCATGCATTTTCTAACAAAAATTACTCAGAATTTCACACAAAAATCTTGTGCATTAATTTCTGATTACGCTAACACAGAATGAAATCCTGATCTGCTCACCTCTGACAGCAATGTTTTTTCAGATACCTTTTACAAAAGTCATGCCATAAGCAGAAAGAAAAAGAATTAAGACAAGGTTTGTTCAAAACCTGGTATTTCAGTCAGCAAATCAGTTGTGAAAATCTGTCCTTTCTACTCTTTCTATATTAAGTAATAAATTTGTTTGATTTCATGGATCATCTGTGCAGAAATAAGATAGCAGCAACATGTACAGAGAACCCAGAGGTAGAGAGAAACTCTTCAGCCCAATAGCTAGGAGGTAAGAAGGCATTTATTAGTACTGATTGTTATAGGCATGGCCCTTAGTGTAGCATCTGTAGGAATATTATGCATGAGACTGTATCTATGGGAGAGAGGAGAATTGGGATTAAAACATGGATGGAAAGGTGGTTGAAAATGAAAGGATAAAAGAAAAATGCAAGAATGCCCTTTGGTAGAATCCATTATCCTAAACCCCAGTCTTGGGAACATAAGAACACCCTTGGCATAAACAGTTGTGTTGAGGTCAAGTGGGATTAGAAGAATATATATTTGGATGCCTGGGGCTATGTCACAAAAAGAAAATATTAATTAAAAAACAAGCTAGAGGTTTTACATGCCCTCAAACTGCTTCTTCTTTTAATACATTCTTTGCTTTTTACAGTCAGTGGACTTGATTTTGATCTCACTTGTATTAGTTTTAATCAGAATAACTCAGTGTAAACCAGGGCATTGTTCTGACCTCAAATCAACCTAAACAAGGGGACAGTTTTATTTGCAGCATATTGCTTTAGTACAGCTGGTTTAAACAAGGCTACAATTGCAGTTAGTAAAAGTTAGGATGTTACAACACTAATCTGCAATATGAAAAAGGGGCTGCTGATAGGGCGAGATTTCATAACATAGTCTGGTTTGGAGTCAGGGTTGAAGCTGCTGATTCCCTGGGAGTGCTTTTAACATGGAGGTCACCTTGGGGGTTTATGTTATGTTTACCTGACCTGACCTTTTCCTAATCTACATACAATAACAGTTATACCTTTTCCTTCAGTTTAGCTGGTCAAGATCAGTGAACCAGTTGTCCTCAGCTCTGTTGCCACAGGACTTGTTATTTTCAGTTTCTCAGCCTTCAGTTCTGACATATGCTCCTGCGTGTTTGTGCTGACTACTTAGGAAAGGCTTTAAAGTGCCATGACAGCTAAAACAACAGATCCTCAGGACCTGTAGGCTCTGGAGTGAACAGAAACAAATTAAGCTGCTGTGGGAGTCGAACTGGGATAGGTCAGGAAACCAACATGTTGCTTTGCTGAAAAGGGACAAGAAAAGATGAGAACAAGAATGCCTTGATCAGAGACTTGCATGCACGCTTTTGAGGGGCAAGTTTTGTTATGTGAACCCACATTCTTCAGGAACTAGGTTAAGACCTTTAACTATGTTTAGACTGTGACCTGAACCATATTTGTAACAAGATCTTGCAACTCGGGAGAGTGACTGCATTAAATTGTTGTCATTTGACTCTTGCTGATTTACTCTCTCACCCTGCCATTATATGAAACATCCTCAAGCACACACGTGATGCCCTAATCCCTTTATGAATTAGATGCACTTGTTTGTTTATTAAAGCTGGAAAAAACATTTTTCTATACAAACTTTAAAAATGTTTTCTGTTTTACAGCATGATGTCAAAATGTAAGAATTGTTTCGTTATTGTACTACTAAACATAAGTTTGGCCCACACCCTGCAAAATTGTGCTTCCATATTGTGTGCCATTAAATCAACTCCATGTAATCTTTCCACCTACTTATGTTAGTATAAAAACTCTATTATTTCACTGAAATTATCTTGTATTTCAGACTCATTATTGGAAATAATAGAAAATTATAATCTTTTGACATTTTATAGATTATGCCTACTTATTTTAATGGTAAAGTGTAATGATGCACCATGAGCTCATGAAGGGCTGGCCCAGGAGAGAGAGTGAAAGAAAAGAAGAGGCTGGAATCCATTCTTGTACTATTTCCATTTCTCAGGTTTATATTAAATTCAACTTGAGTATCATGTAAAAAACCTCATATTTTAAGCTAGAGAAAGTAAGTATACTGCATGAAATAGATTAGTTGATCATTGTTTATAAAACCAATTGCTCAATAAACATTTTATTTTCCTAACAGAACTGATGTTCAACTTGTCGATTTGTATAAACAATATGTATTTTCTTAATGTATATCTTTATCTACAATAGTAAACATAAGCAACCTTTTGCTATCATATAATGCCCCTAAAGGCATTATGGGTTAACAGTGATTTAATCCCCTTATGCATGCATAATATGACAAGCTTTGCATAAATGATAATAAATAATTGGTACGTATAAATAATTCATCATTTATTTTTGCAGTAGAAATAGAATTCTTAGACATATTTTAAACAAAGGGAATAGCAAACATGATCTCAATCAGAAAAAGGGTTAAATCACATCACACAAACCAGTGTTTCAAATAATCAAGACTTGTGCATGCAACTTGTATTTTTATGTCTTTCATGCTAGCATATTATATTGCTAACTTGTTCTCAAGTATGGAACAATACATATTTAACAACATCATAAAATAATGGAAGAAATAAATGTTATATCGGACATTTAGTCTCAAAGAAGAGGGAATAATGTCTCAGAAAAAATAAATGCATGTACTGCGTTCTCTAGAAAAGTGGACAGTATGAGTGGATTTTAGTTTTTTTCTGGAATTAATCTTGATGTTTTGAGGAGATTCTTCTAATCCTCCCAGTGCAGCTAATAGCTGATACAATTTTAAAACATTAATATTTGTAGTAATTTCTGGTTTGACAATAGTTCTACAGTTGCACAATAAATTATTAATTGGATCACTTTTGGGGGATGAAGTGTAATATCCTAAAAAAGGAAATAAAAAATACAGTGTTACTCCAAATAACTAATAGTTTTAGCAGTTAAGAATCACTAAGATTTCAAGATTCAATGTGTATAGCAGTGAATTAAATTCAAGAATGTAATGCCATCCTTATGCAGCAAGGTAGTCAAATACACACTTAAGTTTAGCACGAGTCAATCTCATTGACTTTACATTATTCTCTCCAGAGTATATTTCTTTTCATTAGGAAGACACTGATTCTTAACTACCATCAAACCGCCGACTCAACTTGCTTCAGTAAGTCCCCCTGAAACTTGTCAGAGTCTTCTCTAATTTTGACCAATATAAAGAGTGCTGGCATTTGCAAATGCTGGCATGTCATTTCTTAACCCTTTCTACTGACAATTATGTTTATGGCTACACATATCAAGTAGGGATGATCACAGTATCTAAGGAAATTAAAAATGCTGTGATGAAGGAAAACCCTACAATTACTGTATATTGGTTGGTTTATCCATGAATATTAAATATTGCTAGCTGTAGTAGGAACTGTGAGATACATAGGTATTAATGTATTACTCTGTTAAAAAAAATAATCTATATTCTGAGTCTTAACTAATTTCCAATCAGAAGCAGAACCTGAGCTCTCACCTCATGACAGCTTAAAAATCATATACAAGCAATGTTAGCTATTTTAAAAGTATAAGTTAATGCATTTCTATTATTTTTTTATAAAGCAGAGAATTGTGATGTGCACAAATTTGCCTTTGCTCCTATCATGTCAGGCCACTCAGTTGCTTCATTATCCATTATTCATACTTATAATTAGTTTAAACCAATTTCCTGATATTAATTAATAAATCCCGAAAGTTTTATTTCCCATTTAAAATTGGATAAGAACTCTTGATACTATCTGATAGAGTAGCAAATTTAAATAAAATATTGTTTTGGTTTTGGTTTCGTTTTGCCAGCAGCTCACCTAGAATTTATATGTTTTGATTGACTGTTTTGATTGGACTTCTTTCCTGATACCTCAGCAACTGACTATTCCTTAAAAGGCACAAGACTTACAAAGCTCCTTGCTTAAATCCAACATATTGCATCTCAGCATTCCTTCTCAGCTGCCATCTGACCCCAGAGTCATCTGAAATCCATAGGTTTGTTTTTCTCTTATGCTTTCAGATGCCTTCACATCGAACTGCCTGTCCCTTTGCCCTGCAAGAGCTGCTTCTTCTCTTGGGAATCCCAAGCAGTTTAGGCACTCAGGTAATATCGGAGACCTTTTAGGCTCATATTTCCTCCACTTACCTCACCAGCACCACCCAGAGTGTTAGATATTTTCCTGGGACATGAAACGATTTGGCCCACTGCAAAGAGGCACAAATGCAGCAAATAGGAGTCAGTGCCTGTTATCCAACAGCTCAGTGGTCAGAGTATCCACACAGGATGAAGGACACGTGCATTTCATTTCTTCTTTCTCTTGTGGATTGTCTACACCAAAGCCTATGAATTATGTGTGGTTTTGATACCTTGTGCTGCGGCTATTCCATGTGGTGTGGGACAATAGATAATTTAGGATATCAGAAAAAACAAAATCATAATTCTGAGGCAAAATAATTTTAGATTTGACTTCCAGTCTCTGATGCACATTTCACTATTTATACAAAATAGCCATTGGGTCAGGGTGCGTGAGCTCCCTATGCCGTCATGCTTTGCAGCCTCTCTGTGCCTGTGCATCCACCTGAGCATTGATAAATGCAAGCTCATATCCCTTCGGGCATAGGAAAGAACTGGGACCATATCCCACACCTCCTGTGCTGTGGAAGAAGTGTTAATGAGAAGACATCTTTTCAGAGATTAGCTTTCTAAGACAGGGCACCACTTGGCCAAACCAGGGCCAGTGCCAGAGCAAGAAATGTTCCAGAAATGGTCAGTCAGGGACTGATGGAGGTAGGACCAAAGTAATGCAGATTTAGATGGGCGCAGCTTCACAGCATTCTGTATCTTAAAAAAATATGCCTCCTCCTCCTCATCTATTTGAGACCTTTGGTTTTGGTGAGCTGCACATGCAGCTCCCTAACACAGTAGAATATTTATTTTTTTCTATTCTCAGAGGGGGTTGTTTTCTGCAGGGCAGTGAAATAAATGGGCACACTAACAGCAAAAACACCACAGTGCAAAGGATGTGGCAGGAGTGAGTGTGCAGGCTAGCAGAGGACAAAAAGTGGAGATAGAGCTGTTAGATCAACCCACTGAGTGAGTACTCAGATGCACCCTGGGGTCAAGGCAAAGACTGCTCTCCATGTCTCCTGTCGACAAGTGGAAGGAGCAACTTGCCAGCAGGCTGACTTTTGGGACTCCCATGACAGGCATTTCTACTGAGCTGAGGGCTGACTGTCCTGATGAGCACGAAGGTAGCTAAGTTAGGAACTTTACAACATTGATAGTGTTATAAAGTTCAGACTGTTTTTTTGATCTGCCCCATAACACGAGAAACTGTTTGAATAAGACGGTATGATGGCTCCACATGTAAGGAAATTATTTGTTTTTCCTTTAATTTCGATAATGCTTTGAATTTTTCAAATTATTCAGCATCTTGAAAAAGAGAGTTCTGGTTCCATTAAAAAAAAATAGCTTGAGAATATCAGAATTGCTCCTTGGAAGGGGCTTGCTTCTGATATACCTCAACTTTTCCAGAACAATGACTTACTTTTTAAGAAAGAAAATATATTTTATCTTGCAGTATGTGTAATATTATTTAATGTGGGATTGATAAATTATCAGTTAGGCCTCATTCTTTTAATGCTTTTATCTGTTGTAAACTTCAATATAATTGATAGTACCTGCTAATTTCTTTGCCTTCTCTGGATATCTTTCCTCCAAGAATAAGAAAATAAGAGGCATTGCAAGTAAGGTCATTAAAATTATATGCAAAGAGGAAAAACCTGAGTAAACATCCAATTTTAATGGAATGTTCTCTTAAATTGATAATTTCTTCTTTTTTTTTTTTTCCTTTGAGGCATACTGAACAACAAATACCAAAGACTTACAGAAAGACAACCCATGTAGGTTATTGTTTGGCTTCCACACTGGCTTTTCCCCTCAGGTTTTACTTCTGTCTTAGCCATTTAAAAGAGCCAGTGCAATCATAGATGCCACTTATAACCTACACAGTGGAAATTAGAGCCTTTTAGAGAAAAGATATTTGGCTGATAAAAACCTAGCTCCTTAAACTTTGGTGTGACATAATATTTCTTTTGGCAAGGGGTCACTGGTGCTCAGCGTACATCATCACTAACTTATTAGATCTTGAGGCAATTAGCTGAAAACAAACAGAAGAGACAAGCCCCGTATTGAACTACAGAATCCAGAAGAAAATAGCCTATGGCACTCCATTATTCCAGAGCTCCATCAAAGGCTAGGCACTGGCTGCTGTTTAAAGAAAGGAGAGCATTGTTTTCATGTAACATCTATACAGTATAGGGACTTTACCATGTTATTTTACTACTGATTTAAGTTACATCCAAACTTGCCTGTTTTATAATAGGGCAGTGGAAAGAACTTTTCAGTTTCTATCTAAAATAGTATATGCAATGCATTGCTTGATTAACTAAGGATTAAAAATCCAGTTAGATACTCCCTTTTCATGGGAAATCACATGAGGAATTTTGATAACTATTACTGAAAACTAAGTATACTAAAAAAATATCTATGATAGTATGTACCAAACGAAGAACTGAATCTAAGGAATCCATGGAATCATCTAAGCAAACTGACTTTTACTATTTTGAATATAAATATGTATTACTGAAAAAAAGATTTCAAATTTAGCTGATATATTTTACTAATTTCAGTAAGAAACAACAGTTTTTCCCCTGCAGGAAAAGATAACCCCTTGAGAGAAAATATGTATTACTGTAAACATGACACAACTAAATGTTATCATCAGGCTACAAGGGCTTTTTAATTATTTTTTGGTAATGTGCTTCACAACGTGTTGTGGTAAATATAGTGGTAACAATAGAATGTAGCTTCACTCATGTACGGTAAATATTAAGAATTAAGATGCAAAAACTTTTGTGATTCTTATTTAGAAAAAATCTTATCAAAAAAAATTTAATTCTTAATTTTCAGAAAAGAAAAATTATTGTTAGAGGTATCTGGTTGTGTTTGTCACTTGTTTCTTTTCCAGCTATTAAATAGACAATCTTCTTTGCACACCGATTGAATTATACTAGAATATCACATACCACAAGTTTACTTTTTAAACACAATAAATCTCTAAATTAATTAACATTTTAACAAACTAGATGGTTTAATTTAAAGTTTTATAATACTTTATAAAATCTTTTATCTTGAGCACGTATTTAGATATGTAGAATGCCAATATTGCCTTCCTTATACCCTGTTTTTTCCATTCTTCCTTACCCAAAATAAAATAAAATCAAGACACTCCAAGTACATAAACTGAGATCCTTAAATATATAAAAGAATCCTTTGTATCAGTAGTGGATTCTGAACCTAGAGCCCACAAAACATGATACTGAAGCCTTGCACATAACGGTGTAGGGTGGAGGATGAAGAGCAATGGCATCCTTCTACCTTCTTCCCCCCTTTCCTGTAGCTTAATGATCAAATGATTTGTAGACTACCTTTCTCCCAGTACAGGGGTTACCTCAAACACATTCTGCATTCTCTTGGCTTCTGCATCACACTGCAAGGCAATTAACAGCTACTATTCTTAGTTATACTGAAGAGCTACTAAAAACACAAAAGCAGGCAGATCAGTGAAGGCCATCACAGTAGTATTTCACACAGCCTTGTCTGATATTTCAGTTCTGAGACAAGACTGAGGTTGTAAATAATTTTCCACGTTCTGTATAAAGAATTTTGTAGAAAGCCAGTTCTTTTCTCATAAGGAGACGTAGAGAAGTCTAACTAAAAAAAAGCCCAAAAGCATGTTGCTGGACATGCAGTATGACTTTCATCCTTCTTTGGAATTAATGCTTGTAAAACTTGCTATACCAAAATAAAGGAGAAACAGCTGTGAAAATTATTAGTCTATATTTATTTTCAAAACCAAATTTTTTATTTGCAATCTTCCCTGAACAACACAAATATAAACAGCTTTTTCCATAGTAATATCTCCTTTCCTAGTACTTATTTACTATTGCCAGTCTATATCTTTTCATCTCTTCAAAGTAGCTAGGGTGATTTACAATAGTCTTGTAAATTTCATGTGAATGGTCTATGGAATGCTAGGATTTTATCAAATTCTTTCCCACAAGAGGTTTCAATTTGTTCATCATCCCCTCCTGGTATCCGATTTCAAGACATGATGTGCAGAATTACCTCTAATATCAGTTCTGCAGATACAATGCATTAGCAGAGAAAATTAGACACTATTCCTTTTAGATCTGATGTGCTGCCGTTGTCTTTAAGTTGTCAGGGTGTCGAATTAATGGCAACTGGAGAAGGTTGTCATGACTTAAAGGATCACAGTAAAAGGAAAAACAATCCTTTATATTTCTTCTGAGGAAAGGAAGGCAGCTGTTACATATCGTTCTGCTCTGAAGCTCCCCAACATATTTTTATTTTGTTATGCTAGTAGAGGAGATGTATGTATGTACATATATGTATATGTATATATATAAAATTCCTCCTGTAAAATTAAAACAAAATAGTATACATGTAGTAAATTTAACTAAAACAAAACAAAACAAGAAAAAAACAGAAAATCTATAATTTTAAGCTTGATCAAATTCAGGTTTTTATGATGTGTTACTTTTAAAAAGCCTATTTTCCCCCAAACAACCTGAAAATTCTATTAAGTTTCTATTACGTTAAAACCATGCATAGGCTCATAAAAAAACCCCTCATTTTATAAACATAAAAATGGTGGCAATTGCCTTTCAAGAAAAAAAAACCCCTCAAATCACATGTTGAATACTTTTTGTTCTACTAAGAAAATTATTATATTGAATTATTTACACATTGGGAAGTTCGTTTTTTCTTTTGTTTATTTTTTTCTCCTTAGAATGTGGAATTGTAAATAAGCATGCTCTTTTAATTTCTGCAGGAGAAATGCTTTCTTAGAAAAACAATTTGAGAATGACTCATACAGATACAGGAAGTTCACAAGTGATCCTAGAAAGCGTGGACAAGTGTTCAAGGGTTGCCTGTGGGTTTGACAAGGGATTTTTGCATAGACTCTGATTAAGCTGGAGAAGTTAGGGGGTCTGGAGTCCTGGATGTATGGTTGTACAATTATGTGCCTGAGAACTTTCCTGTAGGTAGAAAGACAGCAAATGCTGCTAAAATTCTTAGTGGAAAAAGTTAAAATGTGCAGGTCAGCTCTTGAGTTGGATTTAAACACATTGGTCTCATTTCATGTGGCCACATATATGGGTACTTACTTACATATGTGGATAAGTTTGTTTGTCATCTTTCACAAATGTTTTTAACAATGCAAATTTAGTGAGAGAGGCTATTTACATATTCACTCTATAGTGTGTATCTATTATGAAATAGGGAAGCAATTAAATTAATGCTTACATACAAATAAAAAAAATCTACAGTGACACCTTGTAAGCAATAGTAGTTTTATGCTCTGTGCACAAGCTTTACCTAATTTATCTCTGAGAAAGCCTGACTAAGTAAGCAGGCTTTGAAATATATCTAGTCCTTTGTCACTGAACTACTGAACATCCTCCAGAACCTAAAGGCCCTGAAAATCTTCTACCTTGAGCTCCAAAGTAAGGATCTGTAACGACCGTCTGGTTAATCGTCCAAGCTGAGCTCATCTGCTGAGTCAGAGGAAAAGGAAATAATTGGTTTCTTAGGTAACAAGCCCCATATTAAACAGGATTTTATAAATCAAAACAAAACTCTCAAATTTCATCTGAAAACTAAAGTATGTTTTAAGACATTCAGATGTAATGTGCTCCACATGCGATACATGTCTCATTAAATACCCTGCCCTGGTCTGATTTAACAGATGTGTCCAGGGAGTATTTGGCTGTACCTGTGGCATTTTGGAGTGAAACTGCCATGTTTGCGTGAATAACTGAGATAAGCTTCAATCAAAAATAAGACCAGCAATGTTCAGATCTTGTGCAATTGAAGTGGAAGGATTCACAGCCTCTGCTGTTAGGTTAATATCAGAAGCACAATTCTGAGATTGCCCAATTTTACAATAAAGACCTGTAAGCCTTCTTTCAGGCAAAAGCAAATACTAATTCTGATCCTTCCTCAAACTGCTTCTTTATACCAAACTACCAAATTTACAGGTGCTCAGCTCCAGCCAGATAGCTTCTCTACATCTACATATGATCTAGATTTTGTGAGAGCCAGCTGGTAACCACAGGGACTTCATCAAAAAGCCCAGCGCTGATACCAGGGTCACAAAGCTCCTGCTGTTGGAAATAACATTGTTTCTCATAGTGATCTTCCACTGGGCTGGGCAACTGCCAGAACAGGCTTTCTGTGAAGGATCTATTGAATGAAGAATACATTCATTTCCCCAACCTGATCAACTTTTAAAAAACCTAGCAAGAAGCACAGCAATGTTATCAGCTTGACAGCATCAGCTGTTCAAAGTCAGTTGAGATGACTTATAATTGAAAGCAGAGATTATGAAAGTTTGATTTTTTTTTTTCCATAGCAAAAATTGTTAGACTTGCAATAAAAAATATCTGTATTATCACCATACTGACAGACAATGCTAGTTTATCTTCATCATAGATACTTATTACTGGCAAGTAGATATAAGCTAGCCCAACTTGGAAGAATCCATTATATGTTTACAAATGCCAACAGTCCTATCAGTCAGAATGAGCACCTCATGACAGCTCTCAAAATAAAGATAAAAAGTCAAGGAAGACCTTGAGTGTGAAAATCCCAAAATTGTAGCCTCAAAATCCTACGTGAGGTAGGTGACTGCCTAGCTCAGTAGGAACCTATATTCACAAAGTCCTTTTCATTCCAATCTGAAAGGTTCCCTGAGCCTTCACTTCTGTATTGTGTACTAGAGTTACATTTACCTGAGGAACTTGCTTCAAAAAATTAAGCAGACAACACCTTCATTAACTCAATCATAACTGAAATTAGAGAAGAAACTCTGGAAATTAAAAAATAAACAGCATTAGGGTGTTCATAAAAAGCAGTTTCAAAAGCTGTCTTTCTTTGATAAGTGACTGAATGACCTATGAGCATTTCAGATGATTTAGAAATGATTTACATTCTCCCTAATGCATTGATTGCAGGAAAGTTCAAACAGGGCTATGAGCCTTTTCTGTAGAAAAATGGAAAACAATGCAAGATCTATGAAATCAGCAGCCTGTAGGTACTCAAGAGCATCATTTCAATTGTATGACCAGAGCATGGAAGGCAATAACTCCACATTTTGTCTCTGGTCCTGGAATTATATCCACTTCATGTATTAGTTTTATTCTGATAACTGTTTTAATTAAGACAGTGTAATTCAAAACTATGTGTAAAACTGAAATTAGGGTGCTGATTGGGACTTATAAACTAAAAATCATCTCGACTAATTTTTCCTTTTCCCTGAGAAAGTTCTCTTACTGTCAAGATGTTATGTAAAAAGTTATTGCAAAAACTGGTCATTCTTTTTTTTTTAAAAGAGAAATGGTTACTCAGTTCCTGGGAAGAGCAAATGTAGACACCAGTCTTCAGGAGAAAGTTCTGAGCTCTAGGTCATAAATGAATAGTAATGCTTGAGAGCATAATTTGCATGCCTAAGCTCTAGAAACAGTAGAGCTTCAAACAGATCTCTGCTCACAAGGTACATTATCATCTAGCTTTAACTAGCTTTCTACTTAACGTGTGCTTCTGTCTCAGCCAAGCCCTAGCCCTCCACAGTCACACTAGAGGGGAAATGCACCCCTAATTTCAGGTTTAGAATCTGCTGTAGCTATTAGACTCCTGAAAGTTAGGCTTTACTGACCAGATCACAATTTCTTCAATATTTCATTGAATAGAATCTTAGCCAGAGGAGCAAGTTCCCAAAGCTGAAAACAATTAGGAAGAACATCTTTTGAAAGGACTGAAATCAGAAAAAAAAGAAATAATCATATGAAACCTTCTGATAACATTTTGCTAGACTCCCAAACATCAGTGTTACAACTGAGGAAAGAAGGAAACAGAGGTTATGAAAACAACAGCAAAATGGAGATGAAAGCAGCTAGAAAAGTAACGAAAACAAGTGTAACAGTTGAAAGAAAGGAGAAGTTAATTGCAACAAACGCAGAAGCAAAAAAAAAAGTAAAAGTCTGGTAAAGGAGCTGAAAGTATACAAAGAAAAGATAATATTTAGCTGTGAAGAACTGGGAAATTTGTAATTAAATTGAATCAGAAATTGTCCTCAAAACGACACAGGCTCATTGCTAGACAGATACAGTTAGATTCACCAATAAAAATGTGGAAAAGGCAAAAGTGCCTACTAAATATTTCTTCTTTGTAAGAAACATAATGAGGATTATGATTAAAAAAAAATTTGTCTCAGATGTGATACAGAAATGTCCTATCATAGTTATTTGATTAATATGGAACTCCTAGGAGACTGTGAGAAAATGTACAAGGGGAGGAAAGGGTAAACAAGAAAAGTGGGGTAAATGCAGTCATGTTAACCTCACATCAGTCCTGAGGAAAACAATAGGATGACTGGTATGAGACCTCATTAATAATGAGAGAAATATAATTAATGCCAATCAATGTGTTTTCATGGAAAATAGATCTTGTCAAACTAATTTGATATTTTTGTGAGATTACAAGGTGGGTTGATAAGGTAATAATGTTGATACTTAGACTCCTACAGGACATTTGGTTTCACACTATGAATGCATTCGTGCCGAGGTTTAACTTCAGCTGGCAATTAAGCCGTACCCAGCCTCTCCCTCACTCTTCTGTGGAGAGAAATTTGGAAAAGTGAGAAAACTTGTGGGTTGAGAAGACAGTTTAATGGGCAAAGCAAAAGCTGTGCAAGCTAGCAAACCGAAACAAGGAATTCATTCAGCACTTCCCATAGGCTGGCTGGTGTTCAGCCATCTCTTGGAAAGCATGGCTCTGTCTTGCAGAATGGTGATTTGGGAAGACAAATGCCATCACTCAAGTCCCCGCTTTCCTTCTTCACCCAGATTTATATGCCGGACATGATGCCGTATGATACATGATACCCCTTGGGTCCACTGGGATCAGCTGTCCTCTCCCACCTTCTTGTGCACTCCCAGCCTACTTGCTGTTGGAGTGTGTGAAAAGCAGAAAAGGCCTTGACTCAGTAATAATGAAAACATCCCTGTGCTATCAACATGGTTTTCAGCAGAAATCCAAAACATAGGCCGGCACCAGCTGCTGTGGAAAAAAAAATCTAGCCCAGCCAAAACCTGCGCAATTGGTTAAGAAAGATCCAAATCAACATGGCACACATTAAATGACTTAAAACTTGTCTGACAAACCTCAAAATGTAATAATATATGGGATATCATCACCAAGTAGTTCTGTTTCTAATAGGACCCTATGGAGCATGGTCTTGAGCTATTATTTCTGAAAACATTTATTGATAATGTTGAGATATTACAAAATTAACTTCTTTGAGGCTTATAGAAGACAAAAAAAGACTGGAAAGTTTAAAAAAAAAAATCACAGGAAACAAATTACATAATCTATATTTAATAGAAAGCTTGATGTGTGTTCTTATCATATGTTGCTCATACTCTTGGCTCCATTGTAGCACACCTTTGTCTCAGGTGCCTGGCTTATAAATCAGTTGTGGTAGGGTAAGGTCAGGCATAGGATAAATTCTACAATCCTTTTCTGTAGTGGATATCAGGGTTCTCTGCTTGGCACCTTTTCATCACTCTGGTATCATCAGCCATAGCTGGGGAGAAGAGGAATTGGATTTGAGAGGTAGTTTTGGCCAAGCAGATGTGTGCCTTGCTAGTCACCTTTGGGAGATTTGACTATGTGAAATGCAGGACAGTGTCAGTTTCTCTGAGCAATGTTGTAACTTACCTGAAGGGCTTGGGGGAGGTGATTTTCACAGAATATGACCACCAACAAAGAATGGGTGTGTATGAGAAATCTACTGTTTTGTTTGAATATTTCACCAATCTTTGGAAGTTTTCCTAGTGTGCAGTCTTTTCAGAGGCTTTATCACAAAAGGCTAGACGTGGGCTGGAGCGGTCCATATTCTGTATCTGAGCTCCTACTACTTCAATAGAATGAATTCACTCAGTGTTTTGGGGGGTTGGCTCTGAAGTGAGGCTCAAAGCCAAGGAGGCTTTCGAAAAAAGAAGTATTTTTAATATGTCTACATTGTTATTGTAGGCTTGAAGCACTGTGTATGAGATGTTACAGATTTGAAAATAAAAGACATACAAAATTAAGGAATTATTTCTGGCCCTGATATTGGCAAAAAAGAGCAATCACTACCTCAAAAGCTGATAATTTCCATCAGCTGTATTTTCAGATATGATTATAATGATTATTGCTCCTTTTCACCTTCAACTCTGCCTACCAAAAGCTTCCTTCTTCTTGTCTTTCGTCCTCATCCCATGATGAAAAACAGGCACTGAAATTTTTGGTGGTAGAAATGCAGTGCTCTCTACTGTCCCTATTGTGTCTAATTGTGGGCATAATAGCATGAGTTTCCACAGCAGGCCCTCAGTGAAGGGACCCTTGCTATGTGATCTGGTCATCACTTCAAGGACCTGAATGGAAAACAATCCTGAAGGAGCTTTTGCTACCTTTTTATTTCAGACACTTCTTTCCTAAAGGAACCCAAAGTAGTCTGCTTTGGCATATTCATCTATTCACGTGACAGAAACAGTGCAAGATCCACTGGGCAGGCAAATTTACAATCCTTTAGCTGGCACTTCTTCAGCTAGCAGCAGAGGCATGATAGTTTTCTCAGGTTCATCTGCTGGCCAGCTTTTCTAAGCATGCTTTTGCGTAGTCTTATCAGAGATTTCACAGGGTGGAGCAAAGAAATTTTCATCAGTCTTTGAAGATTCCTTACATGACAAAGAATAATTTTGTCATTCACTTAAACTCCACATTTCAGGTTTCCCTGTTAGGCTCCTCAGACACAAATGCCTAGTGAGGCCATGTTTTGCATCTTTTACCTATTTTATCATGCTGACTAGAATTGCTAGCTGATCCTAAAACCAATGCAGGAGATCTCACTTCAGGCAGTTTTCCCCAGGCATAGTACAATTGTAGTATAAGGTAGGGAAAGGGCAGGGAGCATTTGAGGTAAGATTTTTGCATTAGCAGTATCTAACTTCAACTGCTGGAGTAAGACAGTAGGAAATAAACTTTAGAGGAGAACAGATGAATTCTGTCTGCAACCTTTGCTGAAGAGCAGAAAAATGTGTCCATTTTACCTTATCCTTATATAACATAGGGATTCTAATGAAGAAACTTCTTTTTTTGGAGCTGCTATAGTTGAAAAGTGATATACCTATTCTCCCTACTTGAAATACCCCACAACCATCCACATTTGAGGTTTCTAGAAATCTGATCAGAGTTTCATAGTTCTGGGAAAATCCCAGGATTGTCAGCTATACAGGGATTATTTCATTAATGAGTACTTCTCCAGAAATTGGAAAATCATGCAGAATTTTTGCTTATTTTAAGATTTTACTACACTACCTTTGAGAAATTACCTGTTAGGAAAAGCTGAGAAGTTGATACAGCAAAGGCTGGGTCTGTAGCATATCATAGAATCATAGAGTCATAGAATGGTTATGGTTTGAAGGGACCTTAATGATCATAGAATCATAGAATGACTAGGTTTGGAAAGGATCTTAAGATCACCTTTTTCCAACCTCCCTGCCATGGGAGGGGACACCTCACACTAGGTCAGGTTGCTCAAGGCCCCATCCAATGTGGCCTTGAACACTGCCAGAGATAGAGCATTCACAACCTTGGGCAACCTGTTCCAGTAACTCGCAGTAAAGAATTTCTTCTTCATATCCAACCTAAATCTCCCCTGTTTAAGTCTGAACCCATTACCCATTGTCCTATTGCTACAGTCCCTGTAGTCCCTCTCCAGCAATCTTGTAGGCCCCTTTCAGATACTGGAAGGCTGCTATGAGGTCTTCATGAAGCCTTCTCTTCTCCAGGCTGAGCAGCCCCAAGTTTCTTAGCCTTAGTTCCATGAGCAGGGACACCTTCCACTAGACTAGCTTGCTCAAAGACCCTTTCAACCTGGCCTTGAACACTTCCAGGGATGGGGCATACACAACTTATCCAGGCAACCTGTTCCAGTCTCACAACTTCTAGTCCACAATAGCCTCTCTCTCTAAATATTAAAATTATGCAGATGATACCAAAGATAATGCAGTAGCAAATTATGGCAAAATTGAACTTTCAAGTATAGAACTCTTAAAGATTCATAGAATCATAAAATAGTTTGGTTTGGAAGAGACCTTAAAGATCATCTACTTCCAATCTCCCCTCCATGGGCAGGGACACCTTCTGCTAGACAAAGTTGCTCAAAGACCCATCCAACCTGGCCTTGAACACTGCCAGGAATGGGACATCCACAACTTCTGCAGGCAACCTGTTCTAGTCTCTAACCACCCTCACAGTCAAAACTTTTTTCCTTATATCTAATCCAAATCTAATATTACTCCATGCCCTTGTAAAAGGTCCCTCTCCAGATTTCTTGTAGGTCCCCTTTAGGTAATGGAAGGCTGATATGTGGTCTCCCTGTATCCTCCTTTCTCCAGGCTGAACAATCCCAACTCTCTCAGCCTGTCTTCATACGAGAGGTGATCCAGCCCTCTAATCATCTTTGTGTCCTCCTCTGGACTCACTTCAGCAGGTTCATGTCCTTCTTATGTTGGGGGCCCCAGAGATGAACACAGTACTGCAGGGGGCGTCTCGTGAGAGCAGAGTAGAAGGGGAGAATTACCTCCCTTGACCTGCTGGTCATACTCCTTTTGATGCATCCTAGGGTATGGCTGGCTTTTTGGGTTGCAAATGCACACTGCTGGGTCTTGTTGAGCTTCTTGTCAACCAACACTCCAAGTCTTTCTCCTTAGGCCTGCTTTCAAACCATTATCCAAGCAGCCTGCATTTGTGCTTGTCTGACCAGGATTAGGCATTTTCTGGTCTACGTAATACCCTACTTGATAACTTGAAATATTGGTCAGCTTGTAAAGGTTTTTTGCTTGGATGAGCTGCCAAGAACTGTTTCTATGTCTCTGTTAACACCCTGGAGGGTTTCTGAGGGTGTTCTTTGTCTCTGGAATCTCTGCTTCAAAGAGGCAATGCAAGTCTCTATTTGCAAACCTTCCTTTGAACCTACACTAGATCTCTCTGGCACTCTCTTGCATTGCATGGTGAAAACTTGGCCAGAAAAAGACAACCAGAGTTCCTGATATGATGTTGCAACCAGAAAAATGCAAGTGAAACCTTTGAGAGTGTAAAAGTTTGGAACTGAAAATTTGGTGAACAATTTAGTGAAGTTTTATGGCCTCCATGGATTCACCTGCTTTCACTCTCCACACAATGCAGAACTCTACAAATGTCAAGGAAAATAAGGAAAATGAGAAAGGAATGTGTTTATGACTACAGAATTAGTGAGGAGGCATAGGAAAGAAAAAAATAGAAATACTATGATAACTGAGAGGGTTGAAGCATCCTAAATTTCTTTATTGATATTACATTTGAACAGCTGCTGCTTTTAATGATGCTCAGATCTTACTTACCTGCAGGTAGCGATGAGCAGCTCTTTCTGGGTATCTATACAGGAGATCCTTGTCTTGTGTGTAATACAGATATGGCTCTCTTTGGCAGTTGAACAGTCAGATCTTATAGTAAGCACAGATGTAATAATGATAAAATAAGTGTGGGTGTCTGTGTTGTTTGAGAAATAATCTATGGTCAGTGATGGAAAGCGGTGCAATACATTACAACGAAAAAGCAAAGCTCAAGTTGTGTAATGTGAATTTTATAAATGAAAAAGGTATGAATATGTCAGATGCTACAAAATGAGCAGACCACAACAACATTTACAACTGCCAAACTGCATTTTAGCTCAGTGTAAAATAAGCTTTTAATATGTTCTTAACTTCTGTATTTCCTGGATCTTTAGAGTGCATGTAACTTTAACATTGCCTTCAGTGGACTTGAGATGATACACCAGTCAAGCAATTTTAATTTTGACCAAAACCCACCTTCAAACCAGTAAATTTTCTCTAGTGGTGTTTAATATCCTCATAGTCACTGCTTCTGGAAATGAGACTTTTATTGCTGACCCTAGGCAAAAAACAGTGCCAAAACACGCTTGTGGTGCACTTCCTCTCAGTGGTATAAAAGCTGTATGTCGGTGGTCACAAAAATAAAGGGGAAAAAAAGCATCTTGTTTCAATAGAGGATGATAGAAAGGATAATGTTAAAAAGAGTAAGGTCAAAAGAGAATTTAACACTGCTAACGTACCGTCAGAGAATCCTTGGACCAAAACACTTAAGAATTATTCAGCAGCTTGGCTATTCAGAAATACACTCAAATGTCACAAGAAAAGTGCCTTTGGAATAATTTTTAGAAAAGAGTAGATCAAGCTCTGTGTACTGCTTGAGCCAACAGGTAAATAAATTGGCAGAAGAGAGTATTGTCACTGTTAACAATAGTGGCAGGGCAGCAGAGTGGCAATGAACAGCAGCAGCACCTTTAGAAACACACTGGATAAGTAAAGTTAGCAAGACTGATCCAAGAAGATGATCTACATGCGATTTTAATGCTGTCAGCACTTATGTGATAATTCATTTAGAGCAATGAAGGGACCTGAGGAAAAAGCACTACAGTACTCAGGTACCAGTCTCGCGAACCAAAAGATCTGAAGCCAATCAACTGCCTGCCCTCCTGTGAGGTGAAGGCTGCAGACAGAGAAGAAATAATTACCACTGGGAATCCTACTTAACCAGCTCCCCTGGTCAGGGAACAGCCTGGAAGGTCTCTGCTGATGATATATATATGTAATTTTTCCAGTTTTGGAAGCGTGGATGAACCCCCTTCTACCACATGTCAAATGTGTCTCAGCAACAGTATTTTTCATCTTATACATATATAGCACAACTATTTCTTATCACAGCTAAGAATCTACTGCAGATTGTCTTCTTTGAACCAAAAATTTAAATATGGAAAAGAATATATTCTTATTAACAATATTTGTGTTGCATATCCTCTGAGTGGTTTGTCTACACATTAATTAATAACTACTCATTTACCACAAGTATTGTAAGTCTTTGAAAAGGATCTGAAAAGATAACATCTAAAACTGAAAATGGAGGATATGTAACACAGAAAAAGGTTTCTATATACAATAGTTTTCTAAAATAATTTCCTTTGTGCAATGAAACATCACACATGGAAACAGACACTGTTTAAGAATTAATATATTTACACATTCAATAAATGCCAAATAGTCAGTTGTGATGTGGCTAGCAATCAGAGAAAAATTATATAGCTCAGTCATTTCTTAATTATTCTAATTGCTTGGTAAGATGTTTGCAAGTTATTGGGTTAAGGTACATGATGATAACTGGTCTTGCAACTTGAAGAAGACAGCAACTCTCCAGTGTCCTCTACAACGAGTTTTCTCAAAGATTATCTTTGTAAGAGAGATCTACAGCACAGATAAGCCTGTGAAAAGCTTCATTGTTCTTGCACTGTGGCAGCTAAATTCAAAGGATTTAGTTTATGTGTTGGTAGTAATATTGTTACAAAAACTTTGTCCTGAGTAGACAATACCTTCGTTGGTCAACCAGATATTCTTAGGTCAGTTTCTTAGTCTGTTGTGTCCTAAAGCATTGTCTTATTTTGTACTGTCATAGTTCACTTCCAGTGCTAGCTATGGTGTGGTTCAATACTTTCACCTTAATTAAATGCTTGTCATTACTTTGTCATGGTTATAATTTCTGAAATGTATTGTGGGGTTTGTTTTAATTTCTTTTATTTGTTTGTGTTCTTGTTGTCATGTTTTAAAATGTGTGAGTTGCAAAGTCTGGGAAAAGCAAGCTCTGAATGGATTTTTTTTTCCCCTTTCTTTTTTTGCCTCCTGCTGTAGTACAGTTTCTTACAGTGAGACAATTATTTTCTGGTCATAAACTCTTACCTCCTTCACATTCTATTTAACTTGAAAACCAGCTGGGACTTCAGGCTTGTTCTTAAGTTCAGCATTTTGTCATATACTTGAGTACACTTTGATTGATACAGATACAAGGTTCATGTAACCATACAAGAAAAACATTATACACTCACAGAGAAGCAATTGTCATCAGCAAGCCCGTGTACTGGGTCTTAGATGAATTTCCAGATCAAAATGTGTATTTTCTTCTTGGCTTTTGACAGGAAGAAGTACTTGACAGGTTTCTAGTTCTTCAGATGTCTCTTGATGGCTGGAAGAAGTGACAGCCCTCAGATCGGAATGGTGTGCAACAGGCTACTAAGCTCTTGTAAAAATCAAAGCATGCTTTCAAACTTGAACCCTCTTTTCTGAGTTAGTAAAAGTATAGGGGAAAAATGATCATTAAACTTTAAGTATCACAGATGAATGTTAAATATTCAGGTTTGAATGCAGTGTGCAAGAGTCTTAGGCTGACAAAGTTGGTCTGAATATCTTTCAGGATACAATAAGAAGGATTTTTTAAATTATTTGATAATATATTGTTAGCAGCATATTTCTCAAATATTTATTTGACAGAGTTAAAAAAAATGAAGACTTGCTTGTAATATCCCATTTATTCAAAACAAATGAAATTTTAAAAATCATTAATAATTTTTAGATGAGAATGGTTACTTCTTCCACGGTGCAGAAGGGACTCTCTTTTTGGAAAAAAAAACTTTTCTTTTTTGGAAAAAAATATTTTTAAATGTTTTTTTTTTAGTTTTTTTTTTTTAATGTTTGTAAAAAAACCTATCATTTTTAACCCTAAACTTTTTAAAAGTATTTTCAAAGGCTGCTGAATTATTTTGAACTAATATTTTTCATCAGTTGCAAACACTGAAAAGGTACTGTGTAGATTTAAGTTCTCTATTTTCATACAGATATTAACTAAATAATAAGAAACATAGCACTTAGTGCTTTGGAATTGTGTTGTTTTTATCAACAGTGCATGTGCATGTCAGAATGTACAGACATATAGTGTGGTTTGTAAAAGATATGTCACACAACACACAAATCACACTTGGTTTCAGCTACTGATACTTCCTGTTACTGATGGCTCCTGAAAAAAGCCAGGTAAACTGCAAGCCAGGGATTACCAGGGATCTAACCTAGGGTCCGACCTTATAAATCACCACCAGTGAACTTTAGCCTTGATTTATGGTATACTAATGTGAGAGAGTGCATTATATACCTATGGAGGACAAGAAAAGTAAAACCAGACAGAAGTAACATAGAGAAACAGAGAAAAAAAGAGCACTGGAAGCTGATCAGTCATTAAGACTAAGGATTGGTGTGATTCAAAGTTGATAATTCCCCACTTGACCAACAGGTCCTGCATTCACATACTATACTTTGTACAGTAACCCATTAGTTCATGAACATGCCATCTATGCTAGATATTAGGCAATATATATTTATAATGTTGGTATTCAAAACCTACGTGTAATTCTACTTGCAGAGACTGTCCTTGGTAAAAGATACCCAAGTAAAAGTGATTCAGTGGAGACATGTGAACATTTTAGTCGTCCTGGCATGAATCCGGGATGATAAATGACTTAATACTGAAACATTTTTCCTAAGGGCTTTTGCAGTTCTTTTCTTAATGCAGGGGTCCCTTTCTACTTATTCAGATGCTGGTTACGGAGCCTGAGATTGGGTGCTGATTGGTAAGAAATTGAAACAAATTGGAATGCATTGCTGGTGGTTTGGATTGAGCCATCACAATATTTGAATGAAGCTTCAGGATCAGCTAAGAAATAAGCTTGTTGTTGGAGAAGAAATATTCACTTAGCTGTTGTCTGGTTTTTATTTATCTACAAAAGGTAGCAATATTTAGTGGAATATGGTGATGAGTTTACACATCTAAATTAAGTAAACATCTACCTGTTTGGGTGCAGGTGCAACTTGTCAGCTCTTTCTGCTTTATTCAGACAATAAGCATGGAATATGGAGGGCAAGACAGCTGAATAAAAAACTCTAGCAAATCAGCTAGTAAGATTATAACAAAGGATGCTTTTTGGAGTTGCTTATAAGATTGGCTGACCAAATCCCGTGTGATGACTTAGGCTTTTGTGGCAGTGTATGGTATCTTTTTGAACAGGTCTGATGTTTTCTTCATTGCCATTTAAACAAGTTCGCATTAACACAAGACAACTGGCAGGGAATGATAATTTATATTATTTGTATTCTTTTAGAAGGAAGCTTGCAGTGGAAGTCTTTTTTTTCCAGTTGGTAGCAATTTGGTTTTGAAGCATGCAAAGAAGCTAGAAGACATTCATTAACGTGTGCAGGCATGAAAGCACAATGCACAAAACTGTTTTACCAAGATTATAGTTATGGAATTGCCACCTTTGCTTTGGGGAGCCCAAGGGAAATGCTTTGAGGTTTTCTGAACTTCAGTTTTGGAATTTTGAAGATAATTAGCAACCAAGCATCCTAGCAGTTTTTAACATATTAGTAAGAACTGTGGTTTATGACTTCTGGGTTATTTTTCTTTCAGGAGTGCCTTGACTCTTTTAGGATATGTTACTGGTATCAGGACTGGCCCACAAAAATGCCTGGACTTTATTTTTCAGTGATGACTTGTACCTCTTGCATTATTTGTTCCACAGTCTCCCTATGGCTCTTTCCCAAAATTAGCAATTACATTTTATGAATTTCATGGATATCTCTTGAAATCTAAGGTTGAAATGCCAAACACTGTCATTACAGAGAAGCAGAAGCTAACCATAATTTCTCTAATTGAAATTATAGAGATAATTTAGTGTGAAAATATCAATTTTTCACGTAAGACATAAGAGGGTGGAACGTCACCATTTCTTTCTCACTAGCATTTAGCATGTTTTTCTAGGGACCTGAGGCACTGGGTGGGAAACTGAAAAAACAAAATGTCAGTTTTTACATACAGAATTCCCCAAGTCAGAACTGATTCAGATGTCTTACACTCATCTCCCCAGGTGAGAGGAGATTTTCTCCACCAAAGTGTCAAAAGCACTGAAAAGAGCTAATTTTACCAGGTTTGCTTTATATGTGAAATAAAATGTTCCACATTGCCCTGTTTAACAGTACTGAGACAATGCCCATCTGTTCTAGCAATGGGGATCTCTCTGATGGAATGTCTCCCCTCTATTCTACATACATAAACATCATGTGGAAATTGAATTCTTATTGTAACTGGTAAACAATAGGATTTTTAAAAGGTTTGAGAATAAGATTAACATGTTGTTACAATAGTAAAGTTTGATTTAAATTATTTTGATTTCTTGAGAGGGTTCTTCATATAATATCTATTTTACGTGTGACACAAACCCCGACTGAGACTATAAAAAAAAAGTTGTTGTCGCTCAGACTTTACTTTCTAATTAGCCAACAAGAACAATTAGGAAATGTTTCAGGTGACTTTAATCTCTCTGCCTGGCTACGCATTGTTCATTTTTTATGTCAACAAGTACATGCTGATATTTTAAAACAGATCTCTGTATGCTAATTTTCCTATTCCCCCATCTAAAAGACTATAGCTTCCTGACTGTTAATTCCAGTTGACAGTGAATGGTTTTGTTTCTTATTCACCTCAAAATAATGTATTGTTACCAAGTGATTTATAATAAACAGTATTTAAGAAAAAAATATGATGCTGATCAGTTTTGACAACTAAAAATGCATTATTAATGGCATAATAACATTGGAAGCATCTTGAAAACAAGATGATTGTGAAGAGTTTATTTTTCTGTTCAGACTGAGATTTATTCTTTTAGCTTAGACATACTTCTGGGTGGACAGGTCATTACAGAGAAGAATATCAAAATTATTGCGTGTTAGAAAGTCTTGTGATGCTGCCTGTCAAATATAGAATGATAGGTACACTTAAAATAAAGTCAGATACATTATTCCCATTAAAGTCCACTTTTACAATATCTGGTTTGACATATAGAATAAATATTTTAAGTGGGTATGTTAGAAAGTGAAATTGCCTTAACTGTTTGATTTTACTTAATGGCTGTTGATGAAAGATCATTTCTTTTTTGACTATGCACAGTCATATATGAATATAAATATTGGAACAAATATTTGAATAACAGTACAGCTCAGTGCATCTCTCTGGCACTTTTGCCATTGTAGTAAATGTAAAGCTACATTTGAAGTGGAATTTATACAGCTACATATATATATACATATATATACATAAAGGTACAAATGAAGTCGAATTTATACTCTGCATTTGTGAGAGAGGACAAGTAGTACTATGAATTTGCAATATGCTTACCCATACATTTAAGGTATAGTATCTTTAATATGATTTTCATACAGAGCAGAGTACCATATTTTAAGTCAGGACGAATTCTAAGCTGATGTTGCTAGCTAATTCACTAAAAATATTTATGCCAATAGCCAGATTATGATGTCTTAACAGCCATTCTCTAGGAAGACCAGTTTACCATCATTATTGGATTTTATATTAATTATAGTATGTACTTTACTAAATTTGCTGAAGTGCTTTGCTGGATATTCTCCAAACACTAACAGCCAAATGAAATTATATTAAAAGGGTCATCTATATTTAAGGGTATGTGAAAGTGCTTTAGAGACTGGTTGTAATTAAAGAGGTTGTAAACTAATACAGTGCGAAAGTCAATGCGTACCTATACATTCCTTAACTCACATAATTGGAAAGAATTTATCAAGAATGACTCAGTGAAATTTGAGAGCTTGATAAAGGATACACCAAAAATCTTTAATAAACAGTTTTGCAATTTTAAGTAATAGAAAAATAGTCATGTCTATCATATCCATCACAAAGCATGGTGCACAAAATGCTTCTCTAAATGCACTTAACATTGCTTGGATGAGGACAAACAACATTAATAGCTTGAAAACAATGTAGTTGAGGAGGATGAGCAAACATACTTCACCCTATTTCCCTAAGGCTCTTGGGCCTAACTTCTTTATATACTCTTACGAGTTAGTATGTGTTTATAAGGAAAAGCATTGGTAGCCTATGTGCTAGCATTGCTTCTGCTTTAACCAGCATCTTGAACTACTGAGGTATGAATCTGCTCCTTAAAGGGATAGGATAGTCAGTGGAGAAAGCAGATTTCCAGGAGGTACAGATTAAGGATGGGAAATCCTAGCAGAAAAATCATGTGCAACCTTCAGATTTAGGAGTTAATTTGCACAAATTTTCAGAGAAGGGCTATTTGAACTAAACCTACCAGGGTCTTTATCACTGAGCTATCCCAAAGGCAAATTCCTGCTTTTCCAATCTGATATGTATGTAAGTTAGAAAGGGCATGTTTAACTGTTTGCTGCTGCAGTGTTATAATACCATTAAAGCTACATGTTCTACTTGAAAACAGTTATATTTTTAACAATTATTTCATTTAAAACTGAAAAAAAAGCACATAAAAATTAAAAAGTACTTTATAGGGAAAAAAGGTGAGAAAAAAAGTTTTCAGTATATTTTTATTTTTTATTAATTTTTGGATGTATTTTCCTCAAAAATAGTTAATTCATAATCTCTTTTAAATAATGTATTTCATCATAAAATATCATAAATTATTTTTTTTCCTCAACAAAAATAAAATCAAGGTCCTTTGTGTTTCTGTGTAATGACAAGGAAAGGAAATCACATTTAGCTTAATGAGCTCTCATGCCATATCAGCAAATTCCAGAGAAAGAATATTCTGCATATTAGTAGATATGTTCAGAAAATTAGCTTACACAGTTTTGACTATGAATATCTGAATATAGCTTACATTTTCAGGCAGCTGAGGAATAAAAAGGAAAATCAGTGACTTTTGTCTACAGTAGGTAGAGGTTTAGGTCCATACATGAAATAAAATATCCTCACTTAGGTGACGACAAATAATTTAAAATGTGGATAAAGTGACCTGTTAGAGGAAGAGTTCTGACAACGATGTTGTGATTAAAAATTGTCAATTATTTAATATTTTGAAAGGTGCAATTATTGTTGAAATCCTGCTCACAGAACAGATAAATGATATAATTTCTTCAGCAACACTTAATATTTATAGGATGCATCTATAGATGAAATGGCAGGACACTCAGCACCTGCACTTATCCTTCTGTACTTAAAGGAGATTCAATAAATATTTCACTTATTCTCCTTTCTAAAGGTTAATATCCATTCTATTACCAAGATGAACAAGGGCAAAGTTTCAGGAACTTTCACAGGGTCATGGAATCTTTTATGTTGGAAAAGACTAAAGATTATCGAGTCCAGCCATTAGCTTACAACTGTCAAGTCCACCATGGTAAACAGACCATGTCACCAAGCACCACACCTAGTATCCAATCTATATAAACCTCCCCTGGTGCAACTTGAGGCCATTTCTTCTTGTTCTATCACCTGTTGCTTGAGAGAAGAGACCGACACCCACCTTGCTACAGACTCCTTTCAGGTTGTTGTAGAGAGTGGTTAGGTCTCCCATGAGCCTCCTTTTCTTCAGGATAAATAACCCAAGTTCCCTCAGCCACTCCTCAGAAGACTTATTCTCCACACCCTTCATCTGTTTCTTTGTCCTCCTCTGGACTCAATACCTGTCTTGTAGTGAGGGGCCCAGAACTGAACACAGTGTTTGAAGTGCAACCTTACTAGCATGGAGTACAGGGGAACAATCACTTCCTTAGTCCTGCTGGCCACACTATTTCTGACACAGGCCAGGATGCTATTAGCCTTTTTGGCTGCCTGGGCACACACACTGCCAGCTCATGTTCAACTGGCTGTTGTCCAACACCTCCATGTCCTTTTCCACTGAGAAGCTTCCCAGCCACTCTTCCTCAAGCCTGCAGTGTTGCATGGAGTTGTGACCCCAGACCAGGACCTGGCACTGACCCTTGCTGAACCTCATACAATTGGCCTCAGCCTATCTATCCAGGCTGTCCAGATCCCTCTGCAGAGCCTTCCCATCCTCCAGCAAATCAACACTCCCACCCAATTTGGTGTTGCTTGCACACTTACTGAGGGTTCACTTGATTTCCTCATTCAGATTATTGGTAAATGATATTAAACAGAACTCTCTCCAGCACTGAGCCCTGGGGAACGCCATTTGTGACTGGTCACCAACTGCATTTAGTTCCAGCACTCTTTAGGCTTGACTAGTTAGGTTTTTTTACCTATTGAAGAATATACCTCCAAAACATGAGTGGC
This sequence comes from Pezoporus occidentalis, assembly GCF_034315485.1. Taxonomy (NCBI): domain Eukaryota; kingdom Metazoa; phylum Chordata; class Aves; order Psittaciformes; family Psittacidae; genus Pezoporus; species Pezoporus occidentalis. The sequence continues at coordinate 11,461,459 of NW_026913316.1, read as the reverse complement.
CAGTTTCTCCAGCAGAACGTTGTTGGAAATGGTGCCAAATACTTTACTGAAGTCTAAGTAGACAAAATTCACAGCCTTTGCCTCACCCACTAAGTGGATCACTTGGCATAGAGGCAGATCAGATTAGTCAAGCAGGACCTCCAGAAGTCCAAGGTATCAGTTCTGCTGACCCCCGTCCTTACTTCTCCAGGAATCAAAGACTCAATCATTTATTGATCACTATGTCCAAGATGGCCTCCAACTGGCATATCACACACAAGTTCTTCTCTATTCACAATCAACAGATCCATTGGGGCACACCTTCCCTAGTTGGCTCACTCACTAGGAAGTTGACACAATGGGCTGTTTCCTCTCTGCTGTGTTGTATTCCCAGCAGATATCTGGTAAGTTTTCTGAATATGCAAATATTTCACCAATATACATCTGTAGAAAATGCAAAACCAGGCCTGAATATGTGTGAGCCAGATTATTGTATGTCCAACTACCAGTTTCCATGCACAATTACCCAATTTCTGTGTGCCAATCCTGGTCTGCAGACAAACAGGCAAATTTGTGTGAGTGATCGCTTGGGCTGAAAATTTGGCCCTAAATGAATACATGGTGAATAATAAACTCTACAAAGAATTTATATTTGTTTAACCAATAATGAACAGTAAATAATGAGAAATTTCATTTTATGTTCTTTTTGTTTGCAAAAGACTAACAATCCAGTTAATCTTTCTCATTTGAACAATGTTAAAGAACCAACGAATCTGATGACTTTATAACCATACCTAACACCAAACAGGTAGAAGCAATATCAAAGAACAAAGGTACAAGTCTAGAGATGTGGATTCTGTTCTTGGCTCTACACAGGCTTTGTGTGTGACCTGGGATGGATTCAGATAGGACCAGATTTGTAAGGAGTGAGTATAAATATCTCTGTTATGCCATTCTTAACTAGTGATACTACTATTTTATAATTTCATTATTTAGTTTTACTAGTGAGTGTTTGTAAAGTATTTTGACTTTTGCAGCTGATTTTTTTTAAACCTGAATTTAAAAATGAAAAACAGAGAGAAAAAAAAAAACCAAGCAAACTAAATGACATTAACATGTTACAGAAAATATAAAATACTCATGAAACAGGCTTCTGTAACTTATGCCAAAAGTAATATACAAACTTCTTTCTCATAAGGTCTTTAAAATAAAGGTTTTTCTTGTTATGTTAGTGGGATTTGTTGCATAATTCACTTGCCTGCTAGTCATTTCTTGCTGAAGAAGACAACATAAACAATGCTCTCTCTGCAAGTTGTATAATTCCTTATCCTCTCTGTCACCAAGTTGTCTTTTACTGAATGCAGCACATATACATATCCATACCAAAATAAGTTAATATATATTGGATTTCATTAAGAAAAATATGTTGAGAAAACATAAATATTTAACTGACACTGACTGACACTGGGAAAAGAAAAAG